>NC_134643.1:10304572-10604572 GCF_030463565.1 Pelecanus crispus
TGTCCCCACAAAAAGTTTGTAGCATCCCAGATGAGAGAGTGGCAGTCTGTGACAAAAACGCAAAAGGCGGTAGATGATGCCTGGATATTCTTAAATGGGATTTTGCTTCTGAAGTCACTATGTTGTGAAACTGCATCCTGGGTCTCTCACACATCACATGACAAATGCACTTATAATTGGCCACTAGACTGAGCCTCCTTTTGGGCCAATAATTATTCAGTTATTCTAAAGTATGTTACAGGTATCATTATGTATACAACTGGAGCAATTTCAAAGGGACCCTTTGCAAAATTGTAAATATTCTGCTTATCAAGCAACTCACCTGCTATAGAAGAAAATAGCAGGGAATGTATCCAAGTTAAGATTTCACATCTCCTGCAGGAGTGTGTTCTCTAGGGAAGTTTTTAGCAATCCGATATGGTCTGTGAGGTTTTTTTCTCTGTTTTTAAGCAGAAATTGCACACTCAGCCCAAGAAATCTTTCCCTCAGAAATTACTGGATTAGTACCACATATCAAAAACGGATTCTGGTAATTCCTGCATAGTTCTGAGAAGGACCTGATCACATCAATATAAACAAGTTATGACTCATCTAAAACACAGGAAATGATTCTGAAAACATAAGTACGTTTTTAGAGCACACTAAAGACTTTCTTAGAGCATTTATGCTTTCAAGAGCTTCTAAGTATAAAAATCACAGCAGCAGCAAGAAGGTTTGAAGTAATCATGAGTCAAGTAATACTATTTCTAAGTAATGAGAAGCACCAAATGATGCCAACTTGCAAGTGACTGAAAGAGTAATCCTGCATGGATGGTCAACAGTGAAAGCCCAGACACATCCAAGTATGGCTTTTTGTAGGATTTATCAATGTGAAGTCGCTGCACACATTGAAAGGTGGTATAAAAACCTCCAAATCGTAATGCCACACAGCATGAGACCAGAAACATTAAACAGAGCCCACAAGTGCCTATCTGGGTCTTGAGACATAAAACACTATACAGAATGCCATATAAATGCCATTACAGAAAATAAAAATAAAATCTGCAAGAAATATGGGAAATGATGCAGAAGAACTGCTATTCCTTTTGAACTTGCCGAGCAATAATGGAATAACTAACTAAGCTAATAATTACGGTCGTCTTCAGGGGAGAAGGGTATTATTTGAAGAACTGAGGAAAGTTTGGATTTTACTTTTTCCCTCTCTCTAAACTCAGCAGCTAGATCGCTTTTAAAAGACCAAAGAAAAAAAGGTGAATAGATTGTCATTTGAAAGTGAGCTGTTGCCCACCCTAAATTCCCAGAGTTGACGTTTCTGGCACTTGCTGTAGGAGCGTTGGCCAAATCGTTCCTTCCAAGCAGAGCCCAGTTTCGCCTTGGCAGAAGCAGCATATGGCAATGGATGTCTTTGAGATACAAAGCCTCTTCAAGCACCACTGAAGTGCTGCCATTGCCCCTCTCCTTATAAGGGGGTGTAGCATATGCTATCCTGACTAGCTGATTAGCACTACTTAGAGCTACATAGCAGGAGGACGACCCACACATGAGTTTTTACCCTTCTCTGTGTCTTTGGACTGGCATATCCCACAGAGGAAGGCAAAACGTGAGTGGTCTCTCACATGAAGGATGAAAAAGACAGTATCTCTCATCTCTCCTAAAATGACGCTGTATTTTGTCTCTTAAAATGCAACCTTGGATAAGTTAGTACTCATTGTATCTAATCCATATGTTGTCTGGGCAAAATATATATTGACTGGGGCCCATGATTTGTTTATTTGGTTGCTGTAAAATAGCCTGCAAGGTTATGCATTCATTCTACACGCGAAAGATAGAATTTTAGCTTTGTACTCTCTTTTCCTTGTAAGTTAAAAAGAAGTAGTTGTGCCTTTTTATGCAACTAGAAGTAAATTGAGTGTAACAACATCATTGTAAAATGATGGGCTTTATAAAGTCCTGAATATGGTGCATCTTTTGTGTTTTGTTTCTGATTGTTTGCTCAATACAAAAGGATAATTCATTAGGCCAATCCTCCAAATAATCTCAAAGTGACATGAATTCCTTTGCAGAGTGAATGTCTGTAGCAAGTAATCCATGGAAAACAGACAGGCGTCTCTTGTCATTTTGGAACTCTAATCCACTGCCTGGAGCATGAAAATGCTCAGGATAACAAGTGTGGGAATGACTAAAATCAACATTATTTTTGGATATTATTTTCTTAACAATGCTGCTGATCAATAGAATTGCTGAATCTGGCAGATACAATGCCACAGGATTAATGAATTAAGCTCAGGAAGCAAAAGAATTTGTTAAAGAGGAGAGGGGGAAAGCCCCTTCTTTTCCACTGGCGTGTGAATATTAAGCAATGAAAGCGGCAATGACAGAGCTTTAGCCCTTGCTTTACCGTAATGCCGAGTCTTGTTCTGCATGAGTCTTTACATTTTAATTAGAACCATACTGACACCCTCATTTTCAACTGTGAACTTCAGTTTCAAAGTTAAGACTATTTCCTAGATGCTGGTATAGTAGCAAGGTCTGAACACAGAAGAGAGATGCTGTGCTCTGTAAAATTCGAGTCTAGTGTGGTCACCGTTGGTGGGACTAGATAACTGGGTTTTAGCCCACAGTAAGTAATGGTAAAAGGAAGGAAGAGATCTCACTGAAATACCACAGACTTGTCACCGTAAAGCACTCACAGCCTCTTTTTTCTGGAAAAGTATAGAACAAAATAAAGAGGGGTCATCACACCTCTTTGATGATGCCAATGTTTTGCAAAGGCCGATTGTCAGCTTTTCTGTCAATATTGCATTAGGAGTGTAATATGGGGTACCTATCTGTGTAAGACGTTAAATTCCAAATTCACATTAAATTGATATTCAGCAAGAACATCACGGAAAATTTAATAAACCGTCACTCACTAGAAGGGGGTTGTTCCGATGTGTGGGAGGGGAGAGCTTAAGTTGGCTTATATGTTTGTATTTACAGCTCCTTAACATTTAGAAGACCTCTGGGTGTTTTGTGTCTCCTTTTGTTTAAACAAACAAACAAGAGTCATAATCTAGTTTCATTGCATGAAAATATGAGATTATAATAATCGCGCAGTCCGAGAAATTGGAAGGTTTGGAACGTTTTTAACTTATAAGAGCACTTCAGAGAATACTCCAGTGTAATTTATAAGCCCCTCTAGACCTGTAGACGTCTTGAACTGATCGCTGAAGTGGGCTTTACTGGGAATTTCTTTTGCTGGATTGGAGTAGTGCAGAAGGTGGGGAGGGCGGGAGGGTTGGAGCAACCTTCCCTAACAAGGCTTTAAAAGCGTCAGCGCTGAACTTGTGCCGATGGAAGACTTTGTTACTTGTTTTTAACCGGGAGCAAGGCGAAGAGGATTACGTTATGGGCGGGAGATGTTATTTATGTGGGTAGCAGCATTGTGGGTTGCGTTGTGCTGTTGTTGTTTTTAAAGGGGGACGTACATCTTTTAATTAGAGCCGTAAAAAGAAATTAAAAAAAAAGAAAGAAAACCACAAAGCCAACAAGCTGGACAATGACATAAAAAAGCTGGTGGAATTTATAGCGCCGTGCCTTTCCCAAGCTCGGCGGAGGTTTCTGTTCCCTCCTCTAATCTCTGCCGCGATGTGTTTCGTTTCTTCTTTTTTTTTTTTCCCCCCTCTTCGCGTGTGCGGTGTGACAGCAGGGAAGGGGGGTCGCGCTTTCCTGCGCGCCCATTGTCAGCCGCGCTCGGAGCGCGGGCAGGAGCGGTGCCCCCGCGCCTCCATGCGCGCGGGGAGCGCGGGGCCGCCGCCGCGCCCGCCCCTGCCGCCCGGGACCCGCCCGCCGCGCGGGGAGCGGGGCGCCCGCCAGCCCCGGCCCGGCCCCGCCAGCCCCGCCAGCCCCGGCCAGCCCCGGCCCGGCCCCGGCCCCGGCCCCGGCCCCGGCCCCGGCCCGCGCCGCCGCCCGCACCATGCCGCCCCCCCCGCCCGCACGCCACGCGCGCCCGGGGGCTGCCTCCCTTTCCGGCCCGCGGCGTGTGCCTGAGAGGGGCTCGAAGTTGCCCCGGCGGCGGCGAGGCGGGGGGCCGGGGCGGCTGGCGGCGGCGGGGCGCGGCGGGGCGCGGCGGGGCGCGGAGCCCACCCCCATCACCTGTTACCTCCGCTCCCCAGGTTGCCTGAAGTTCCCCGGCGGCGCCCGGCAGGACGGGGAGCGCCGCGGCTCCGGCTCGCAGGGACCCTCCAGCGGCTGCTGCAGCATGGGCTGGCTCAGGGGGATTGCCTTGCTTTCCTTGGGAGTATTACTAGCGGGAAGAGTGAGCTGCCAGCATGGGAAGAATAACGTGCCAAGGCTCAAATTATCCTATAAAGGTAAGTCTGTTGTTCTCTTATTCTCGGTTTTCCTCAAAACCTCTGCTCCTTGCCCCGTCGCTTCCCGGTCCCCCGCGCACCACCACCACCCCCCCCCCCCTCCCCCCGGCGCCTTCCTCCCTTGGTTTTCCTTATCTTCCAAAGGGGAAATTGGCATTAGGAGAAATTTCTGAAAAACCCCACTTAAAAAGCCGCTCCGTGCTACGGTCGGTACCACGCAGTTGAAACACAGACAAAGAAGAGTTCCAGTTGCATTTGCGGCCAGGCACTCCGGGTCGCGCTGCTCCCGGGAAGAGCATTTTTCAGCCGTGCGCTATTTCACCGGACTTTACTCCTCAAAACGATAAGACGTGCTTGGCCGCCCAGCTAATCTCTCCCGTGCTGGGCACGCAGTGCAGCCACAGTGCCAGGTCTCTTTCAAACAGCACGGAGTAGGTTGAAGATTCCTATTTTCCTTTTTTAGGCATGAAGTGGTTAATTTTCAAGTCATGAATATTCAGTTTGTACAAATCTGACAATCAGATGCCTATCATAAGCAGTGGATGGTGGGTTTGCCAAGAAACTATAAACTGAAAGGAACAGATCAGTCCAGAAAAGGAGGAAAGGACTGTTATGCACGAGAAAATGCTGCCTATGGATGTTTAATGCAGTGCAGTTTATTTGAACCGGGATTGTTTTCCGTGTAGTCTCTTGCATTTCATTAGAGATCACAGGGAAGGTGTAGCTGCGGAAAGAGAGCTGTGAGATTACGTTTACCTTTGAAATTGTGTAATGCCATTCACACTGCAATTGTCAGTAATTAACTTCTGTATGGTACTGCCAGTATTAAAGGAGGACTCTGAAGCAGGCAGACTCTTTTCTTTATCAGCATACTTCCTCTCTAAGTACATTTTCAGAAGGATTCACCAAATCTGGAGAATGTGCAACTGGGAAAGAAGTTTAAAATGTAAGACGTGTAGAGTATTATTTCTGTAAAGGAGATCTCTACATCCTATATGCATATACAAGTCTCTCTGAAGAGCTGCCACCTCATAATTCTCAGATTATTGAAGGCTGAGAGCAGCTACGGTTCTGAAAGAAGGGAGGAAAAGTAACACACGACTTCTGCAGCGGAAAAAAAAAGAACATGTGTGTGCACGCCTGGTCATAGATGTCAATCTCAGTTTACAGGATAGTGTCAATATAACTCTTGCCAGTAGACATACATTTTCCAATTTTTTTTTCATCTTTCTCATGCTGCAAATGAGGGGGGGAAAAGTCCTCTCTGATACAAGGCAGACATCATTTTCGCACTCCAGATGAAAAAAAAAAATTAAACACCTGCAAAACTTGGATGTACTGTATGAAATAAATGCATGTGCAGGCTTTTATTAAAGAACACATATATGCATACTTGTGTGTGTTTAAACTTGAAAAGATATGCATGAAAAGAACAGTTAAGGGGTTCAGAATCTGTTAATTTGGTTTTCATAAGAAAAGCCACTTGTATTTAACACAAAATTGATTATTTTGAATAATGGAGTCTGAAGAAAGCTTCTACCATAACTACATGTCATGTCAAAAAACTCATTAAAAACCTCTTAATTGCTTCCAAACTTTTACAATCATACCAAAACTCAGATTAATATATAGAAGCATAAATGCTATAAAAATATCCTGTAAAGGGATTTAACGGCTAATTAATTATTGTTTATTTTTTTCACCCTTTTAAAGTTTATTGATGGCTCAAGTCTGCTGCCCCTGCTCATACTGACTAGATTCACAGAAATTAGTTTCAAAAGATGGCCAAATCTGCCTGATAGTGTTTTTTTGGGTTTTTTTTTTTTTTTTTTTCCCTTTTTTCACCCGGCTGGTACTGTACCCATATACTGTTTAGCAACATTTTGCTCCTCTGCTGATTGGTTGTTTTCCAGTTCTGCTCTTGCTGGGAGAAAGGGTCTCATTTTCATTTTTTAAATATATCAGACATGAAATTTTAATATACAGTCCGTCCTATATGAGCAAAACAGGAAACTGAAAAGAACATTGAAACTGTCTTTATAATTGGCGGATCATTGTAAAAAGAAAATGAGTTCAAATGCTGAGCAACCCTGTTTCCTATCTAGCAAAGAAAGTAAATGCATAGTTAATTCAAAGCAAGGTAAAGTCTGAACACTTACAGGAACTCGCGCCCTGGCCTTTGATTCACATATTTGACTTAAAACATGTGTAACCCTAAAAATCAGATTAGACTACTACATGCTTAATGTTAAGTACCAGTGTAAATGCTTGGCCAGGTCGAGAGGAGCATGTTGCCTGCACTGCTGCATTGGTCCCTGAGCATGGGGGTATCATCATCAGCCAGGGAAAACTAAGCCTTATCACCTGGTGCTTTTCCAGACAAATTTTACTTCCAGCACAGTATTCAATGCACAGATCAATGGTAACACCTTGCGTAGGAACGGCCTTAAGAGCTTCGGTATTGAAAATATGTCTTTTAGGCACTGACTGAATACCTGACATGCTAATAGGCATCTCTCAGGGTAGACCTCACCGCTATATGACTGTGTGCTACTACATGATTCATCTCTATTCAGACTGCTTGCAATTAGGAAAAGAAGCTACCCAGTTACTTACCCATTCTGCCTCTCCATGAAGAGCTGTGGTTGAGTAAAATAAACTTATGACATTGAAAAAAAAAAAATATGCAGGGTGAAAAGAATGACCCAAGTGACTTCTCTTTTCAGTGACTGTCATTGTGCTTTCTTTTAACGTGCATGCTTGTTTTTTTCCTAAACAAATACCTTGGAGCTAATTGTTGGTGCTTTATTTCAAAAGAAAAGCAAGGATGTATTTTAACTTCTCATTTTTCTCGACTAATTAGATGTCAAACATGGTTAAAGAGCTCAGGCATTTGCTTTAAAAGTTAGCAAAATGAGTCATGAAGGGTTAAATCCCTGCCAACCTTGATTTCCTATGGTCACTTGTTTTCAAAAGTCCAGTATTAGCTCTGCCATTTCCCAGGTTGCTGGACAGAAGTTTCAGTGAACTCCCATTCTTCCTTCCTCTTAACTTCTTGTCACTCAGTCTTGCAGAAGATTAGAAGCATCCTACAGGGCTTGTTACGGATAGGAAGAGGAAGAGAAAGTGTATAAATGCATATATTAAGGCCACATCTGCGGTCTGAAAAGGTTCTTTCTGTTTATTGTAAAACGGAGTTCTGGTTATTTGGTTTGTATCACCTTGATTTCGGTGGCATATTAAAGGAAGGAAATTTGAGGACAGTACTAGGGAAATCCTTGCCCAGCTGAAATCACTGGTGAAACTCCTGTTCAGTAGCATCAGGGTTTTGCTCCGTACGTTTTAAAGTTTCCAAGAATTTTCATCTTAGTGCATGGATTGGAAAGGTTTTGTACAGATGATATTTATCTCTTTATTTCAGTCAAAGGTAATTAATATAATTAAAGGTGTGATCCAAAGTTCACTGAAGTCAGTGAGCTCTGGATCACAGCCTAAATGTGGTAAAACCAGCTATAAAACTGAAAGCTCAGTTGAGCCCTTCAACCTCTGAGCTCCTCTTATTGTGTCCTTCAAAGACTTTGTGTCCTTATTGTAAAGTAACAAGAAATGTCATTGTTGATATGTCAAAAGTAAAGGAATCTTTCTTTAAAGAATGTAGGGGGTTTTGTTGTGGTTTTTTTTTTTTTTTTTAATCTCATTGGCTTCAATTTCGGCGTCGGTTGTAAGTCTCCGTATTATGTCACTAGGTCACAGATTCTGCTCAGAAAACTTCTATTGAGCACAGAGTTGTCAGAAAGACGGTGATCAAGTTGAGTGGGCAAAGTTTAAAACAATAGCATAGTCTTAACTCCAGATTAATTTCTTGTTTCATTTATTGTTTCCTATTTTCTTTTGCCGTCCCTCTGTATGGGGAGGTAACGGCACAAACAGAGGTGGAACCAGCTACAGTAACCTTTAAATATAAACATATAAGCCCAAAGAAAGAGAGAGTTTCCATTAATGATTCATTGATTTGCAGATTTTCCCTAAGACAACCCCGATTTTGTTCTCCACATGCGTAAATCTTGTGAACCCAACTTTCTTAAATCCATCTGTCACGTCCTATTTGTCTATTGAAAATTACTAAATGCTGTAAGTATGTTTTGTAAGAGTACATGCGTGGTTCCTCTTTGTTATTGTTTCTCAATTGGATACATATTATTTGAGAATAAGTAACTGGAAAAGCATTGCACACAGATTTAGCTCTATTACTCCTGGCTCCAATTCAAGCCATATTAAAAATAAGTGTTTTTTTTAAAGTGTAGTGATAGTGAGAACTACTCTGTCCTTGATGTGCGGTTGATTTACAGTTTTATAGGATGGCTTTTTATACGGATGGAATGCTGGCCCTAGTGAAAGAAATGGCAAAACTTCTGTCCGTTTCAATCAGTCCAACATGCCATGACAAGGGAGGAATGACACCGCACTGAATTACCTGTATGTACGCTAGTGTAAATATGATACCTGGCCTGTAGTTTGTTGACCCAGTCTGGTTGTAGTTGATGACCTGCCAGTGGGTTTGATTGTGGTTTTTCCTTTCCATCAAACTCTATAACTCACAATTCAATACCTCCACAAATATTGGGAAAGCAGGACAAAGTGGGAGAAGGAAATGGGGAGAGAAGTATTGGCAAGGGAGACTGTCTCTCTTGAGTTCAGACCAGTATTAGAGTTTGTCTCAGATTTCAAGGTATCTGCTTAAAAAAACCTTTTGCTTAAACTATGTTGCAAGAGTACTGTCTGAGGGAAAAGCCTCTCTAAAAGGAGAGAAGGGCAGCCCAGACTTAGGAAGAAGACTGTGGAGGACGGCAAACCAGTGATGTTTGCAGTCTAGGCACGGGTTTGTAACACTCTTCAGCTTCCACCATTCCAGATGGCATTTCTGCACGGCTCCGCACCCTCGGACCTCACTGTTCCATCCGTGCAGGGGGCTGGGAGGCAGTGAAGATGGCAGATGCAGCCACAGACTCTTCAGCCTTTTTTGCCCCCAAATGATGAGTATTTCAGATAAGCTCCGTGTGTTGGTCTTTCTAATGTTGGTGGAGTAGGGTCTTCATGAGACCTGAGAACTGTCAGGGGAGATGGTAGGACTACCCTGCCTGCCTCTGACATGCCCCATGGGCTGACAGGAGGGAGAAGCTGATGAAGGAAGTGCCTAAGCTCAGATCTTGCCTATATAGGGAAATTTTCAGCTAGCTAATTAGGGCCTGAGACAGGCAGTGTAATTGGAACAAGAAGGGGGAAAACTTAGCCCAACATGTTCATTTTGTGTTTCCAACTTTCCCATTTAACTCCAGTGGAAAAAGTGGTTTCTGAACTACAGAGCCTCCCTTTTCTGAGGAGCTAGAGTTCTCTTTAATGATTTGTGCTGTACGGTTTGCAAATGACTGAATTATTCATGGAAGGTGCCGCATTGACAGCAATGGAAACGCTACTCTTTTGCTGTGGACAAGGTGTGCAGCACTTGCTCCTGCTGTTTGTTACAGCATCTTTAAAACTCTGACCTAGTGAGGAGTTTAAACATCCGTAGTTTCACTGAGCTCAATGGATCTACTGATATGTGAAGTCTGCCTTAAAATTTACTTCTGTGCTTGAAGTTTTTTTATCAGGACTGAAGCACCTACCTGTGTGCTTAGGGTTCATTCAGGTGTGGATTTATTCCATGAGGTTTAGCAAAGCAATATTTAAAATAAGAAACCCAGTCCTTGCAGGTTGCTACAATGTAAATGGGTTAGTTATGATAATCTCTGCTGCGTGTGCATCTGTATATACAGAAAGCATTTACATGAAGTTCTGCCTGAGAAGAAACCACTAAATTATTTGTATTTTTAACTCTTTCTGTTTGCTTGGAAGTGTTTTTCAGTTTTTATTTAATGCATTGCTGTATTCCGATCCTTTTAATATGGTTTTGGTTTGCCTAATCACTGATTCTGCATATGCCCTTTAATGCCCACAGCCACTATTAGAGAGACATCTTTTCTATTTACTTCCTCTGGCCCACAGGGTTTTTCTCTCGTGTGCATACCCGGAACACCGGCATGGAAGCACAAGCAATAATACAAAGTTGCGCCAATATTTTGAATATTTTCTACATCAGCTGGAGCCTGACTTGACCCTAGTTCAATGTGAAGCGAAATCACATCTTCACCTGAGGCAGTGCCTAAGTGACTGAGAAGAAAACAAATCTTTCTAAGTGGTGTCAATGGTTGTGACATTTTCCAGTTGTTTGAAAGCTAAAAGGGGTAAAATTGTCTTCAGGCTCCCACGGGCTTATTTTTAAGCAAATGTGTGGGGTGGACCCTGGCAGCTCTATGTCAAGATTTGAAATGGAAGTTCTGTAGCTTGTCCTGGTGCTCTTGTTAATTAAGGTTACATGTGAAAGTTGCTGGTGGTGGTGTGCTCGTGCTGGTGGGCGATTCAGCGAATTCCTTCCCTTGCCAGGATTAAAGCTCCCTTCAGGAATGTCTGCAAGTTCACGGTGCTCCCACATACAGCCTTCATATAGGGTAGCTGCTCTCTTCCAGTAACAGCTGTGGATGGTGAGAATAACTGCAGGGATAGTACATTTACTTGACTTTTCCTGTTTTTTTCCAAGTGGGATAGCGCCCCAATGTACAAGAGAGGAAAGGATGGCCACAGCTGTTGAGAGCATCAGAAATCTTAAGAGCGCTGTGGCCTTTCTCCGGCACCACAGGAGGTTCTCTGTGGTGTCTTTTGCTTTTTGACTGACACAGTCAGCCACATTAGGCTCTCTTCATTGTCAGTGGAAGGAGAGGTACCTCCAGAGAGCTAATCTTGGGTTGGGCAGGCTGAATGAGACTTTAAGGGTGCTCATCGCTTTTCAGGGACGGTAAAAGGAATTAAGCTCCTTGTTCATTCATTTAGTTTCTTTCTTTCTGGGAAGGTATCAAAAGAAGGTACCAATTAAATGCTATGGAAGAACTTAGGCTGTATTCTAATCCAAAGCATCCTAATTCAAGAAGCTGTCTCTGCTTAAATGAATATTTAAAGTTGTGTAAAAATCCAGCTGATTAAACTTAGGTACACCCTCAGTATCTGTGAGCTTGAGGTCACCTGTGACTCTAAATTTACATCAAACTTTCAGTTATAGCAAGAAATATACAGTACCACTACATTCTCCATATTCTTAAAATAATTACCTAACTTACATCTCACATTTCCCATGTCTCCCCTCCTTAATAAGCTCATTCCAAATCCAGTGACACATGCTGGAAGTGACTGTCTGGGGCTGCAGAGCTTTACTAATTTAATAACTTAATCGTTCAGAGCTTTCAATAAGCTGTCCCCTGACCAGCACGGTTACTTTCTGAATGTTTCTACACTTTAAAAGAAAAATGTATTCAAGACTTGATTTCATGTAACATAGTTTGCAAATAAGAATACATATGCATATGGGCAACTCAGAGGACAGGTGCCTCGACGCTGATTCTCCCCTTTTTCAGCTGAACTATTTCAATAGTGAGAGCAGGAGGAAACCTAATTTAGGTTTGTTTCTAAAAATTCTAAATAGACTTACAGTTTGGGGGATTCTTTTCTCACTTTGGGGATTACGAATTCCCCTTGAGCTAAACACATCTACAGCAATCCCTGAAACGTGTAAGGACTAGTCTACTTTGTGTCGCATCTAGTTTTCATCCTTTGCCGTTTCATAGCCAAACACAGTAAAGTCAGAAGTTTCTGCCATTCTTCTAATGTTTTAAAGTTCTTCGACATTTGTTGGGCCGCCTGCTTATCTCCCCAGCTGGATGTTGCAGAAACTTTAGAAGTGAGCAGTCAAATAAAATTCTCATCTCTTATAAATATTTTTGTGCAAAGTTGGATCTTGCGGAGAACAATCTGAGGAATGAAGTAGTTATTTGCTTTCATCTGACTTGTGGAAGGAGGAAAAAGAAAGCTCTCCTTTACTCTCCACTCTAATGAAGCAAAGCTCATGTTGGTTCTGACGGCCCCTCTTGGCTCCTTTTGAAATTCCAGCCTTGTGTGAGAAAAGGACACAAAAAAGCTCTGTGAGACAATTGAAAGGATTTAGAGCTGCCTTTCAAGGGGGAGGGGTTGGTGGCCTTTTCTAGAGGCAGCAGACGATAAATACAGCTCACAAGCATCTAAAAGCGCTGCAGAGAGTGCAGGGTCCAGCCTTCTTCAGTAGCGGACAGCAGAATGGCAATAGCTATCCTTTGCTAGACACGGATCCCACAGCTGGCCAAGGCATGGAGGGAGTTCTCTTAAGGTGAAATGGAGATTTCAGGGTGTTAATATTGCTTTTACTTCCTTCATGGATTTCCCGGCGCACCTTTGCTGCTTTTGCCTGAAAGTATAGTCTGAAATGGTTCTGACCCCTGATGAAACTCTTTTTCCCAAACACAACAAGGGTATATTAGTGATGATGAATGTTGCTCCGTAGTATCTGTAGGCCAACTTGGTCTCATCTCCATCATGCTAGCTCCTGTACCAGGTCTCCATTCCACTAGGCTCATGTGGTAAATGCCAGCTCCTGTCGAGTGATAGGAGGGACAGCAGAAATGATGTCTGGGGATCTGGGAAAGAAAACTTTATTTTCCAGATTGCTTTTTTTCTCATACTCCTTCTTCTCATTCTCCCTTATCGCTCTCTACAACTACCTGAAAGGAGGTAGTAGTGAGGTGGGTGTTGGTCTCTTCTCCCAAGTAGCTAGCGATAGGACGAGAGGAAATGGGCTTAAGCTGCGCCAGGGGATGTTTAGGTTGGAAATTAGGAAAAATTTCTTTACGGAAAGGGTAGTCAAGAATTGGAACAGGCTGCCCAGAGAGGTGGTGGAGTCGCCATCCCTGGAAGTGTTCAAAAAACGGGTAGATGTGGCACTTTGGGACATGGTTTAGTCTTGTCTACCCTTGTTGGTTTAGTGTGGACTTGGTAATGTTAGGTTAATGGTTAGACTGGATGATCTTAAAGGTCTTTTCCAACCTAAACGATTCTATGATTCTATGATTCTACTGCAGCAGGTGGATGGCTGTCTCAAAACTTCTTGCTCTGATGGCCTTGCAAACAATAATATAAATGCAGTCCTGAGCTACCTGCAAATTGCATAGCTAGGAAATCGCTTTACTTCTAAATTGCTGCTCTTCCAAGATGTGTCAGAATCCATCCACCAAGACCAAGTGTATATTCATAAGTATAGGAGTCATAAAAACTGACCTTTAACAAATAGGCAAGCAAGATTTTATCTCAAGTGAAAAGATTAGGAATTTGTTAAATTTGAAAGAAAATTCCACATAGCTCTTTTTAAAGGAGCGTTATGAAATAAAGTAATAATAATAATAAATGTTGAAAATTTGGCTTTTCTCTGCAGCCTGGGCTACTGAGATCAAGATTAACATAGATTTCTACTTCTACTTTTTCAGATTTTTTTTTTCTCATCTGCGATGCAACTGTAATCTACTGGGTATTCGACTTCCTTTTCTGGCATCTCTTTACAATGTTGTGTCTTTCATCATTCTTTTAACACCCACTCGAATTCACACTTTTTACTGGACAACAGTCATGAGAATTAGGAAAATTTTGCTATCCTCACCTACAAATGGAGGTTGGAGGTTAACAGAAACCCAGCACTACAGCTGATGGTACACAGGAGGTCTGTACCATAATGGGAATTAAAGAAAGTACCATAAATGTGAAATCCTATTAATTCTTTGGCTCTTCTGTGTCAGCTTCTTCACCTGTAAAGTGGTATTAAGTGATCTCATGAGGAATTGCTTGAGGTCAGAGACTTGCCACGCTGATTCAGAGCTGTATCCTACTCTGAGAATAATCCCATTAATGTGTATATTCAAAGTTCAGTCAGAACTTATTTTTGATCAACATACAAAGGCCTTACAGGTACTTTAAAGTGATTATAATAATTATATTCACAGCTGTGTATGCCTGTGACATGAAACACACGCTTTTTATCCAGAAAGCATATCTAATTTAATTCAATTTGAGTATTCCAGATGATTCTATACAGAAACCCTTTGCAATGTTTTTTGGAGTGTCCACCTATATTTCACACTAAATATACTGTGAAGGTGATTACAGATGACTCTGGAGAAGAAGAGCCTTTGTGTTTAGTCTTTGCAATACTGCCTACCAAACGTATGTGAGTGCTTGCAAGATCGTGGCCTGTTTCTCTGAGTTTAAGTTAGGCTTCTCTTTTTTTTTCTAGTCATAGCTGATAACCATATTTTAAAATTAAGAGGGAGTTAAAAAAAGTAATTTTTTTCTGTCAGACAAAACTAAAGACCTCACTTTGTGCACTTCCTTCCCTTTCCAGCCAGTCTGAGCACACCTTACCAGGCCACTGGCATTTAATACTCCTCTGCCCCTACAAGTGTATGTGCTTTCCTTCCCAGCAGATTCTGGACACAAAACTTCTGTTTCTTCCTGCACACAACCCTTTTTCTGACTTTCCATACTCAGAATGCTTTCCAACCTTCTCCAGGACAAGGGGCAGCCTTTCTCAGCCACTCGGGGAAATACTCCGTAATCAGTTCAGTCAGTTATAATTGCCTATCGTTTGTGACTTGCTCACTGGAAAACTAGTGACTTGCTCACTGGAAAACCTGACAGCCCTAGTTCAAACCTAATAACGAGGGTTAACTGCTATAATAAATTCAGAAGTGGAATTCTGCATCTCTGTCAGATTCACATCCTCATTTCTAAAATACGTAAGAAAGCACTTGTTCCCCTCATCAGCCTGACTTATGTGGAAATAAAATTGGTTGTTCATATATTCCACATACCTTAAAGGCAGCATTTAAATATTACCTTCAGTGAATTAACTCAAGGAATTTTTTTTTCTTTGCTATTATACTTCTTCATGCCACTTACATGATGTAATGGTTGTTTTGAATAACATTCTTTTTCCATAATAAAGTACTGATTTTCATGCCATTAATTAAGAAATACAGAGTAAATACAAGATTTTGTATGATTTTGGCGTACCTTTGAACTTCAAGCACAAGTCTGTAGTTTGACTTGTTAGACTACGGTGTCTTACTTGACCATGTGCCACATAGTTTTTTGACAGTTTTGCTGGTGCTAGAAGAGCTAAGTCAAATTCTTGAGGCTGGCAAACAGACCAACAGAGACCAACATAAAAGGTTCTGTTTACTGGAGTAAAGAAACTTCTTCATTTGTCTTCAAAGACAGCAGTATCAGCAGTCTCATGTGTATTATTATTCTATATTAGAAATCTTAAGCTATCATCAATTACTCTGGTGCAAATCAAGTGTAACTTAATTAAATGACTGTGACTGCAGTGATACATGTTTAGACCTCTGATGCCACTAATTGACATTGCACCAAAGGGACTGAGGACAAGGCTAAGCAATGTAACTTCTAGTTTTTGAACACAATTTCCATAGCTGAGACCTTAAACAGCCTTTTTGGGGACGTTTCTCATAACTGCCACTCTCTTAAAAACTTCTTCTCTCAGCATGTAGGAATATGACAAACGCTGAATTTTGTTTCACTGTAGGTTCACCCCCATTACTATGCATAGAAACTATTTTACCTTATGCCAGACATATGGAAGTGATCAGTGAATGTAAATTACATGAGGAGAGGTGAAATACAGCTTTTTAGACTAGGAAATGTGTACTTGTTTCTGGTTAGAAGACACTGAAACCACACCAGAAAATGAGACTTTCGGTCTTAAGACAAGTTTTCCTTTAAAATAACAACTGGCGAGTGGGTAGAATAGCAATGATTTTTGATAATCACCATAAAAGCACCATATTGTCCTGAGCTGAACCACTCAGTCAAGTCTCTCGGACACTGGGGTTTAAGAGACAGTTGCTTGCACGTGCGGGGCCAGACCATGAACCTCTTCTGTGCAGAGGTGAACCGTTCTGGGACCCACTGACGAGTGAGTACATACTCAAGTGTTCAGCAGTACAAGCCAAGTTTCTTCAAACCTGGGGTTTAACAGGCAGGGCCAGCTTAAGTGTCTGCTCTTCATTTTCCTCCCCTGGTGTCATGGTGTGCCCACTGTGCAATGATTTGAACCTACTCTAAAAATCGGGAGTTTTGAGGGGCTGTGTTATTTTGTTGGGTTCTGAGTGACCAAGGGAGGAAAAAGCAAGGGCCTAAGTCAGCTCTGCCTTTCAAAAGGTTTGTAAAACTTCTGTCCCTCAGCTGGTCTCTAAGAAATTAATACTTATTTTGTGACCAAAATGCATTCACTGTGCTCCCCAAATTTTCCATTCTAAGAAAGTTGGATTTTTTTTCCCCCGTGTTCAGTATTGCAGAGTAAGAAACTAATCTAGAGTCTGGCAGAGCTTTAGTTTAAGGCAATGTCATCTCTTTCACTCTGAGTTGAAAAATGGAGAGATCACTGGGTCTCATAAATGTGTGGAGAAGCTGTCAAAGCTCCTATTTGCATGTGAATGGTCAGCTGAGGTAGGAAGGGAGATATGTAAATAATTCTCTAGCTAGCTCGTGGCAAAGATCATTACATTTCAAAGTGTTGCAAAAAGCAGCACCATAAAATTTTAACCTATTCACAGGTATGGAAACTTGCATGCCTTAAATAGATCTGCTGTAATAATGACCACTTGGGGAAAAGTGAATCTTAAAAAGCAATATCAGGTCTCCCACTACTATACATTTTCTGCTTCTTTTAATATTTAAAAAAAAGATAAGCTAAAAAGCCACCCCCACTCCAGGAAAAAAAAAAAAAAAGGAAGAAAAAAAAAGAAAAGAAAAAAAGCACAAGATCTAAGCAGTAGGCAGATGTAGACCGTCATTGAAAGTCTGGCAGACAAGTGTGATAGGAGTGGAAGAAATGTAAAGGATTTGAGTATTATTGAAATGTAAGGGATTTGAGTATTATTCTCAATTGTGTCTGTATCTGACCCTGGAGGCACCCAAAATAATCATTACTTTAATCTTCCTTACAAACTGCTCAGCATTTCACTGCTCTACTCTGCTCTTATACTCCAGTACATGCTGAACTAGGTAGAAGAGGTGAATATTTTCATTTAAACTAAAGGTATCCTTCAAAAGATACAGTTCTTTGTACATCCAAAAAGGCAAAAAAGTGAAAGTAAACAGTAGAAAAATATGAAACACAGCATAAAATAAAAATCTTAATAGGCTCTGAGCCAGATGATTTTCTGCATGTTTGATTGTACCTTGTGTCTGCTTAGATAGAATTGGCATGTGTGTATATGGAAAGAGAAAGATTTACTAAGCCATTTATGCCTGAAACAGCTCCAAAAACTGTGATTAGGCAGGCACAAGGACTAGAAAATGTTTCCAAAGTGAAGTTCACCTCCAAAGGTGAAGTGAATTATGTACCTACCCCTTAATCATGAGATAACACGGGACTGTTGCTGTAGTTTACCAATACCGTTTCCCCTGATAGTGTTTTGTAGTTTCCATTTACTTACCTCGAAATACCATGATGTATTTCATTCAAGCTCCATAATTCAGTAAATAGCTTGTGTCACCCCTGTAATCATTTACAACACATATTTTCTTTCTCGAAAAGCTTCTGTGCACTAATTTGATCTGGTTACATTGTGCTGAAAAGAACTCACAAAGTTAAATGCAATTTAATTCACTGAATTTATAAAGGGCAATTATTCAAAGGCTCTGGGATTTGCTCAATCGCACTAATATTCCTGTAATGAAATGTGATTTGCCTCGGTATTTACCAGGAGATTAAAAACGAAAAAAAGAACTGATGTTATAAACTCCTACTCACATGAGTAGTCCCATTGATTTCAATGTACATGGCACTTGCAGTGGGAAGTGCCCTTTTGGGAGGTTATACAAGTTCTTCTTCACTTATGAAATAATAAGCAAACAACACCAAGCAATAAGCATCACTTGAAATTTTTCAGCTCTGCCCAGTTAATGGGAAGAAATGAGGCAAAAACTGCTCAAAATATTGTTCCGTTCCCAAATGAAAGTTTTCATTCAATAACAATCCCTCTTGATCCTGCTTATCCCATGGCTTCGCTGTGCTCTACCACAAGAAAGCCGTTCATTGCCTTGCTGTGGTTCGTTGCCTCCTCATGTCCAGTAGGATGCAATGTCAACTGAAGTCACTACGAAAGACCCTCACTCAGCCTGCTGGATCTTTAAGTCCTTTTAAAGATGTGTATCAATATGAAATTTGATCAGATAGTTCTGAACACCCAGGCAAGTTTAAACTGAGTTTTTGAGCGAAGGAATGTCGTATCTTATCTAAGCCCTCTCCCATTTTGCCTGTTAACAGGTCTTTCCATTAAAACCTTCTGTGCAGAAGTCCATCTGTGTGAACGTAAGACAGAGCACACATTAGACACAAATCAGCCTTGCAGCAGTTCCACTGATTCGAGCAGAGTAACTTTAGATAAGTAGCACTGCAATGTTGGAATAGGGTTTCCATAACGCAGTTGTTCTGTTTCAATAACCGTTCCCATATCTCTCAAAAAAGGGCACGGCATTGTGGAAATTTTTAGCCCTTACTGGAGTATTACTTACTGTAGCTATGGCTCCAGGCACTTTGAGTGAAAGTTGCTACTGCCGGCTTCTCACATGAGCTTATTGGAGAGGGCCCAGGAGCTCTCCCCGCAGCAGGAGACTCCAGAACGGCTTTCCTGCCACTCCAAACAGCTGCTAACATTAGCAGGAGAGCAAGGAATCCCTGCTCCTTTTCAAACATCAGTCTGACAAAGTGGGACAGCGAGCACAGGGCCATATGCTCCCTCGCCCCAGACATCTTGTCAATGGGCTCTCAGTGCTCTTTGCAAAACAGCAAGAGAAATCTCAAATTGCAGCCACTCATATGTAGCCACTTGTGCAGACACTTCTATTATCCTAAAATTTATTGTCACCTATGTCACGTGTTAAGAAAATGCAGAAAGTCTCAAATGCAGTAGAGGGTGGTGGGGCAATAAAATTTTTCACATTTTATGATAGGTATACATTTAAAGAAGGAAGCACAAAGAATGTTTTCTATTAAAAATAGGAGCGGAAACCATTTGTGGCATAAAATGCAATAGGAAACACATTTGCACTACTTCTGATCTCTGGTGCAGTTAGCTGTGAAGAACTTCACTAGTCTGTAAGGGGCATCGATTTAATTAATTGGAGCTGTTACTTAATCTATGTTAGCAATCAGAGAGCAACCTACAAAGTAACTTATTAGTAAAGAGGTCTATGATGTCTTGGAACAGAGGCATCCTAACACTTCTCTAGTGCTGGCCAAGGTTGATCTTAAAAGGTAGAAATTACATTATGTATTAACATACATACAAAAGATTCATATGTCAAGAAGGCCACTTACTGCAAGAAAGTCTCTGAGCCTGTTCAAGTGATAACTAAAGGACACACAGACATTAGACTTCTGTATTAAGTTGCTAGCCGGTGGCAGGGTATGTGGAGCATACATGCGACACAAGTAACTCCTTCCTCTGCTTTGTCCTGCTGAGACCAGGAGCTCTCTCCCACCCAACTGCTCTTCCAAAGTGATTTTTGGGTCTGGCTAAGCTCAGCCTATGCCTCTGCAAAGCTAAGCAGAGGGAAGAAACTTCCCAAACTCTCTGAATTCTGAAAGTATCCTTAGGTTCATCCATGCATTTATCTGCATAATGTATACAAACATGAAGCTATTTACACACCCATACTTGGACCAGATCCATAAACAGCGCAAAATTACACCACACCCTGCTGCAAGCTATTTTTAGCTGTTCCTCAATGCAAATGTCTAATTCAAAATTAAGTTTCAAAATAATGAATGATGTGTTTTGTATTTCAGTGGGTATAAACGTTCGTGTTGCATGGTAGATGATTTAAGCATGAAAGGTCTCGCATTCCTAAATCTGTTACAGAACGTGGGTGGGAGGTGGATCTTTTCTCCTTTTGCTCATACCAGGAAACAAAGAATGAATGATTATTTGTCACAGTGTTTCATCAGGCAGTGTTAACATTATTTGAAGATACATGTGTATGTTGTGGAGAGAACGACACCTTGCTTACAGTAAAAAATTCTGAAAACCAGGACATTGGCTTTTAGTATTTGTACGGGGTGTTAGCAGTGTTGGTAATGGTGCCCAAACACGAGTCTTCAGTTAATTAGGCCAGATATGGAGGAGAACAAATGCTATTTAGAAAACCTAACAACAAAAAACCTAAACCCAACCCAACGAAAACCAAACCAAAAAAACCCCACCCAAAACACTTAGCACAATTTTCTTCAGCTCTGACATAAGGGCTATCAGGAGCTATGTCTTCTGTGCTCATGTTCTTGCCTTAATCATCCATGGCTGGTCACCAGCAGGCACTGCATTAGACTGGCTTTTGGGCTAGCTGGATATTGCTCTTCTTATGTTCCCATCTCCAGGATCAGCCTGGAGATTTCTCCATCAGTGTCAGGATTTGTGTTCAGTCCTGCCCCTGGGGACAAGATGATCCCTATGTATACCTGCTAAGGAACAGTTATAAGAAAGAAATAAGAAATACAGAAGAAGAAATAATAACAAGAAATAAAGGGTTGAGTTTTTTAGCAGTGTCCCTGTGTCTTAAACTGGAAGTGGAATGGTATTTCATCCTTAAAACGTGCATTTAAAAAAAAAGTACAAAACAAACAAAAAAACCCCCCAACAACAACAAAACCCCCAAACAGAGCTATTTCTAATAAAAACATTACTCATACTAGTATCATAGCCCTGACTTTACATTTATTGGCATAAATGCAAACTTATAAAGCTGTGTGGATGTTTGCCATATGCAAATCCATCCATCCATAAATCAGCGTGCAGACTGGAGACTGCACAGCTGAAGTGACTGTAATGGTAAATGAAACCTTTCACCACCAGGTCAAATGCAGTTCAGCATATGTGGTAAATGAAAAAGCACCATCATACAGGAATTGATCTGTGGTGTGCGTGAAACGAGTGACTGACCCGTTCACACTGGTCACCACCGCAGTTGGCACCCCAGGTTTAAGCTGGCAAATAAGACAGACCTGAGCTGTGATGGCAAAGCACTGAAGCAACCTGGCTGATGACCATTCTCTCTAAGTCATGCATAAATAGAGAATTTGCCTTGTGGGACTGTCTGGTAGTGTATTACAAGGATTAGGCAGGCGTTTTCCATCAGAATGAATTGTCAGTGAAAAAGGAAGTTTCCATTTAATCAAAATTTTCCACCAGTTCTATCCAAATGAAAACATTACTTTGGATCGTTGTGCTGATCTAAGGCACATAATATTGTATTCATCTGATGTTAACCTCTGTGTGTTCAGGGTAACAGCGAGGTTTATAAGAGCTTTGTGTGGTTTTGCTGCTTTCTTCCCCATTCTTTCCTGCACAGGTCCATAACTCCCATTAAAATATTTGATAGTACCTCAGAAATTGGCTTAAGGCTAATATGATAGCAGAACAGCATAAAACATATAGCCCAGTCTCAAATCCTGGCCAACAGGTCCAAATCAGAGATGAGGCATGCTTATCCTTTGTGTAAGATGCAGTTCAGTGTCAGAGGATGCCACGTAAGACAGACACTCAGAATCATTTCCAGGCTTCTCAATTTGGGGATGTGATTTGGCCATGCCTGGCCTGTGGAGTGTTGTACACTGTTTTTTCCCATTAAAGCCTAAGAAAACTGGACACCCAGACCAAAACAGACATAGAGAAAATGATCAAAAGCAAAAGTTATACATTCCTGGATTTCATTTTTTTCCAAGTTGTCACTCTGTGAAAAGTTCAGCATTTTGACTGTTTGTCTTAATTTGAAAACAGATGTTGGAATTTCCCTTGAGACAAAAAAATTCCTTGCTTTTCTCAGCTTTACTTACTCCTGCTATGAAAATGTGTTGTCCCAGAAAAACAGGGCTTCATAAAGCTCCTATGTGAGCTGTGAAGCTCCAAACCATCTTGACACATACAGCTATGCGTTAATGTCCAAACATAATCCTCAACATTTATTGCAGCAAAAACAGCATTAAAAAATTATGTCTGATTCTTTAATAGGATTTAATACATTACTAAAAAATAGTATTGTTATTGATTATAGTTTACGTAACAGAACTTTTGCTCTACTGTTAAGGAATAAAGCTTTTAAGACATTGATAAGTTGAGATATGTGTTTGCCTCCATGTTTCAAGGATGTTAATAATACCAGGAAGGTTGGTCTTATGGCTAAAACTCTGAACTGATAGATGATATTCAATTCCAGGATCTTACACAAACTTACTATGTGACGTCAGATGATATCTCTGTGCCTCAGCTTCCAATCTGTAATTACTCTTTATACACATTTGTTTTATTTTCCATTGACATTGCATGTTCTTTGGAGGCAAGGACTATGTTTTTGCGCAATGAGACTCTATCTGGAATTTTCAGAACAAGTAGTACAACAGATAAATAGCACAAGTATTTAGTTCAAGGCTCAAACAGATGTCTGAGTACCAAGAAAAAAAGCCTTATTCTTGTTTTCTGGTAAGAAAGCAATAAAAAAAAAAAAAAATCTTTAAAAAAACCCCTTTGAACAGCTCCTTAACAGTATATCCAGCCTACTTTCACACACTCACAAAACTTAGTCACTTGAAAGATACCTTTCTGACTGTGTTACTTTTGCAACTGAGAAGTGAATTTTTTTAGAAGCCTCTTCTTTTTAGAGGGAGGGAAAAAAAAGTGCTAGTTAAAAATATCACTTTTATAGTTTCCTCTTGGTCTTAAAGTTTCTTGAAGTGATTATTCCACTACATATAAAATTCAAAAGCTGACAATTTTAGTTTTCAAAATTTCTCCCTTACAGGTCATCTTCATGTTATGCAGTTCTCTAGATATAAAGGCTGCAAAATTATTCAGGTTTTTTGCATACATTCATTTCAATATGAAAAGACATGTTTGTCTCACATTCCTGTTGAGAAGCAGTTTCATTTTCATTCTGATTGGCGATGAAATTCCTCGTTTGTGCATTCTCCTTTTTCTTTTTTTTTTTCAAAATTTTTAATCTGTGGTTTCAGGTGTAGTTTGTTATATCAGTCGAGTGGAACACTGTCGATTCTCAGGGGACTTCCAGGTGTCACACAAGAAGAATGACTGTTTTCCAAAACAAGCTGTGCAGTCCCCTAGGCTCTGGCATAGATGAATACATGAGTGTTACTAGGCATAGAAAACATTTCTGAAAAGTTAATCCCATGTTGTGTTTGAATGTTACGGAAACCATCTACTCATTCTGAGGGGTTTAACCTTTCTTCAGGAGGCATGTCTGGAACAATGGTCCTTATTTACAAAAGGTTTCCTTTATTTTCCGTAAGGAATACAAAACCAGAATTTCTCCTTTGCTGGAGTTGCCCCTTTCTTGATGTAAGTATGCATTGCCATTGCTGATTCATTCAAATACAGATTATTACAGTAATAATAAGTGACAAGCTATGTGTTATTTTGAAATAACACACATTATGGTTCACATCATGTCTTCAGAGACCCAAGCAATGTGTTATTTCACACTGACAAATGCTCCAAAGTGTTTGCGCTTATGAATAAAATATTCTCCATGTAACTCGACTTTCAAGCATGCATTGTGCAACTGCATTAGGATGTGGGCCTCAGCACAGTCATCCTAATCCTCTGTCACCTTCTTCTTGGATTACTGCTCTCCTTTCTGTGGCACTTGTTCAAAGCTTTTGGAAAGACATCAGTGGACTTTGATCAGTCCTTTAAACCGGTTGTGCCTGCTTGCTACTGCCTCGGTCTGTATGGGATTCTGGATGTAATTCAAGACCTTGGTATTGCTCTATGGACGTGCAATCTGAAGCCTATTAAATTCAGTAAGAGTCTTCCTATTGATTTTGGTGGCCTACAAACCAGGCCACAGTCTTTGGTTATAGCTGATGTTACAACACTGGTTCTCTTTCTGAGCTCAACCCCAACAGCTGGCCTTACCCAAGGGGACAAGCCAAGGTACAACATTATTTGATTGCCCAGGATTTCTGGCAAAATCCTTTTTAAGTGGTATGTCAACAGCGCTGGATCTTGCTATGCAAACTGGAAAGTGCTTTAACATACAGGAACGATGCAAAGGCCAATTCTGCACAGGCCCTTGCAAACCAAAACCCTTGGTTTGGTCCCTTGAAACTGAGCTATTAAGTATGCATGATAACTGAGAATTAAGAATGGTAACGTAAAGCAGCACAGGACCTGCCGTTACACAAACTGCTTTGGGCCTTGAGCAAACTGTATTATGTCTTTTGTTAGACTTCAGGGTACTGCAAGTCTTCTGGGGCAGATAAATGTATGGTCCAGTTGTGCCCACCGGCACCAATTCCATCAGACGGATAGTGAATTTGTTCTCGCATAAGAAACGTCCAGGACTGTGTTTTGTTGCAAAATCCAGAAAAAATGTGAATCGAATCATCAGCACATCCTTTCCAGTTCCAGTGAAATTTGCCTCCTACATAACATTTCCAATATAGAAAGTATTTCAAGAGGAAAATCTCACATGGATTAATGTTTATTGGTTGCCAAGGCAATAGTTTGGAGACCTCTCTAGCACAAACCAGATAATATTATAAGCAGAAGTAGATTAGTATAAGGAGAAAATGTATTGACTTCAGGGAAGACAATGGTCTGAGTGTTTGTTATACCTTTTTGAGATTATATTAATTTTGCTTTGGTCATTTTTCCATTCGTTGCTCTACTTTTGCACTGTTATTTGTATGACAGGAGAAATTAAATACCCCCGTGAAGACTGGATGCCAGTGTACAATGCAAATCAGTGTTTCTGTGTGGAAAACCTGATGGTCCATTTAACAAGCCAGCCCTAGGGTAGGGAGGGAACTGAGACACCGTAGGATAAGTGGTCAGGCCAAGGTCATACTGTGACTCTTTGGGAGACATGGGAAAAGGACACAACCACATCAGTCCTGAATTACCCAAGTTTTGAATAGGGAAAAATAAATTTTAAAAAAGTATTAATTGATTTTATTTCTGAGGAGTAAAAATAAAGAGCTTTAGCAGATGCTACTGAGACTGACAGCTGAGAAAAAACAGTTGAGATATAATGAAGGAAAATAAACAGAGTTTCTGTATTTATTTCTTTTCAGCAAATAAAGCATTTAAATTCTCTTTTGTAATCATAAGAGAGTATTAGTATATTGGGCTTTTCCAAACCAAACATGACTGTGGATATAAGCAAAAAAAGGGATTTAAAACAACCTTCACTCTGAATCCTTTCAAGCCTAGCAACAGATTACAAGGGTATTTCAGACAGGAAAAGGAGCTGAATCCTGCACTGTTCTGTTCCAGAGTATGTCTGTACCAGCTCTTCCTCCCTTTTTATATTCTCCCTATCACCACCATGATCCAATGCATGTTATGGAAGTAGGTGGAAAGTAACCGTGTTCCTTTAGAGCTGAACATCCCCAACCCCTTGCCAATTATTGCTAGGGGTTTTTTTCCTGCCATCTTACCTCTGCAGCTCTTTTTACAGCTCTTCTAAGTAAAACCAGGACAAAGTGATAATGAATTTTTAGATTCTTTGGTTGCCTCATTTCAAATTATATTCAGTTTTATCTATACCCTTTGATATTTCTAAAGTAGCTCTGAACCATGATTTTTCAAAGGTAGCTAGTCAGCAGACTTGTTGGATGTTTAACACCTTTGAAAATACTGCCTTTTAAGAGAGACAAGCCAAATCAAAATAATATTGTTCATTCATCTTTTAAAAGTTATGTGTTCTTCTCATCTCTGCCCCACACCATACATTTTTTAAATCACGGTCATAGTTCATAGATCACTTTTAATCAGATGTCAAGTTTGTCTCTGTGATTTCTAGTGTATACATGCATGTGTATATTCCAGTATATGTATTATAAGGTAAGATAAAAATATTGCAAGTACATTATATTATCATTTTCTCCAGGACTGAAGGTTTTGCAAAGTTTATTCTATGCAGAGGTTTCTTAATTGTTCATGACAGCGGTCACCTATTCCTCAAGTTGTAATTATGTCATACAAGCAGGTGTTTGCTTTCTCCTGCTGCTGCTGACCCCAATGAATTTGGCACATTTTCCTGAGAATGTGGGTGGCTATTTCTATTTCCATTGTAGGTTTGGCTTAAGGTCATATTTGGTCAATGAGGAGACAGAGGTCCAGTAGCACCAGGCATGTACTGAAGTTAAAAGTGTTTGCACTGCATAACCCATGTCACCTGTTTAATCATGCTACCTTTCTTAGAGGAGCTTCCCAGCATGGATGACTGTTACGGATTTGTGGCTATTTGCTTGTTTGCTGGACAAATGAGATGAGTATGCAGGTCACACAGATTCCAGGCAGGGCTGCCAGAAGAAACCTGCATATTACAGTGGTCTGGGAAAGCAGTTTGATATAGGATCCGCTCAAGCCACTGTTAAGATCCTGACTATGCAGTGAAGAGCATATTTTCTTGCATGAACAGTAGAAAATGACCTTAGATGTTAGTCTGTCATGCTTGGTAGGAGACATATACAGGTATGTTACAACATTTAGTAAGCCAAAGCTTACGATTCTCTGTGATTACAAAACTCCCAAGAAATGTACGGCATTATGCCAACTCCATTTGGTGCATCCATAAAATGTGCTTAAAGATCAACTCTGAGCTTGCTGATATGGCTAATGCAGGTGTCAGTACGCTTTTGCCATACAAATTGTTCAAGAATAAGGAGCTCTGTCTACTGTAGGGCTCAACTACAGAGCAAATATTCTGTTTGGAGATAGGCATGCTAGGCCCAGAGTTTTGGAAATTATTCCAGTCATACAAAGAGTATCTATTGGCAGAGTCTGACGAAGTTTGTGTTGACGAATGGTCAGGGCTAGCAACACCTATTGACTGACCTTGATCATCCCATCCCTGTGGGGCATGAGGAAATGCAGCAAGAAGCAAGAAGGAGAATAGGGAACTAGGCCTAAAATATTCCTATGGATGTGAATATAGTTTCTCTAAATGGGTCTTGAAATAAACAAATTAAGTAGAACTGGATAGAGTAAACCTTGGGAACATGACCCCATACTTTAAAAATCCATAATCAAGTGAATCCAGACATTTTTCTATCCGTTTCATCTCCACATCTCTATAAAAAGCAAGTACAAAAGGAGAGTATGGGCTTGACAAAGTGACTTTTCCTTAGAGTTTAAAGCAGCAGCCTCACAGAGGTGGAGTGCAAGGCTTCGGACCAGTTTTCAGTAAGAGGAGCTTAGTTCCCAGCCATGATTTTTACCTTCAAAACCAAATTAAACTGCTTCATGCTTCAACTGCTAAATGGAGCTAGTGCTACCAAATCATCTTTGAACCATGGCTGGAGGCTGAAGGATGAAAACTATTGATATTATTAATAATGAATGATAACCATGGACATTAAAGGGGATTTATCTTCAGTAACTTAGGACAGAGTTATAATTCTCTTGAGGCAATTACATGGATATTAGACTTCTGTTTACCGCATAGTTTTGTGGCTTGGGGGAACATTAAGTTACAGAAAGATGAGAGCATTGTGAGGCAATATAATTTGCAGTACGTGAAAAATAAACCTCTCCACCACATTTGATAATGTGCCTGTGACCGAAATGCTGATTAGGTCACATTAAAAAAGGGAAGTGTTATCACTGAAGAGTCAAACTGAGAAAACCTGAAAAATTATGTTTCTCTACCGAAATTAAGAGAATTGCAGTCATTTTACCAGGACAAAGTTTGGCTTTGTAATTTTGCTTCTGAAAATAGATGGCATGTAGGTTTACCCTGCACAGCAGTTCTTGGCCACTCACTTACATGAACACATCTTACTTTTTTTTTCTTAAATGTATTGATTTTTAACAGTAACAGTTTATTGTTCTTAAAGGGTAAGGACATAAACAAAGCAAGATCTCAAGAGGAGAGAGAACTTTTTTTTTATTAAAACCAGAAGAGTTGGAAAACATAGTCAAGGCTTTGGCCATACACAAACTCTTTCAAATCTGCAATATGGAATAAGGACTAGTAAGAAAGTATAAAGTTTTTGTTTGATTGGTTTTACAGTACTATACATTTTAGGACATTACTAGAAGCTCTGGCTTGTGGTTGAACACAGTGAAAAGGGCACCTTTTCATCTCTTGTACCTTTCCTTGGATTTCTGCTTTGAATTAATATTGGAGTTTGTATTGAAAGTAAAAACACTAATAACTAGAAAATAAACCAAAATAATCAGATATGGGCTTCAACACTATGAACCTCTTATACTGAGTGTAAGTGCCTGTTTAAAAGGATTTCTGTTCATCATTCTTTATAATTCAGTGTGATATTGTATTCCATCACCAGCAGCTTAATTTATTTCTTTCACCATCTGTTCTTTTTTTTTTACTTCTTCCGTGCCAAAAAATCAATAGTGCTCAATGAGCAAAACAAATCTATTCTGTAATTCAACTAACCTGGGTTTATGCTGTTGTTATTCAGAATATATTGGCCTGTTTCTTACACTGGTTTTGTTTAGCTAACCAACCCTTTTGTTTTCTAAACCTGTGAAATCTGAAACAGTAAATACTGTGTGTGAGCTGTTAGTGCCAACACTTTTGTAGCCGTTACTTTATGAGAAGTATATCAGGCCATTTGGTTTTTAATTATAGGCAATAGCTAAAGCCTAATAATAAGTGTGGGTACCCTTGCCACAACTCTATCCAGCTCATCCCTTGTGCAGAGCAGGCTGAGCCACTTGCACAAACACAGACCAGTAGTCAAAGCACTTTCCATGCCAAGTCATATTAATCTAGTGATATCTCGAAATGTCCTTGTGTGTTCCCTGAACCGCCAAAATAGTTACGTAAGTTTTGTGAGCTCCTAGAACTACAACTGTGCTCTCATTAACACCTTCTGTCCCTGTGGAGATATAAATATATACGAGTCTTCAGAATACAGAGTCTTAGATCAGAACATTTTGCTGAATACAGGACCAAATGAAGACTAAAATCAGTAATGCAGAAACTCTCTTGGGGGTCTGAAATAGACAAATGATAAGGACCACATTTCCTTGTTCATCAAGGTGATGTCCATCCATTTATGGTAGGTTTACACAGAGGGCTTCATGCCACATATTGCAAAGAATTGATGGCAAATGAGAGAGTTTAGAAACCTCACACTGGCGCTTCAAAACTGCGATCACTCTTCTGCCCTAAATTGGAGCAAGTTGGACATAGGTAATTTAGCCACTGAAGTACCATGTCCCACAAAGCACTGTAGTATTTAGACTGGGTTTGACATTAGATTTTTAAGACTAGACATTCTATAATCTTAACCTTGTTGCTTCTTCTGTGTAACATGATGTTACCGAATTTCACATCATGGTGTCGTTAAGTCCATATTTTCAGCTGACTAGTTCTAAATGACATGCAAAGGATGGAGTATGTGATCAGACAAAAATGCCGTGGCAAAACTCTCATAGTTCTTATCAGATTAGGCTCATGCTTTTCTTGTAAGAAGTAGAGGTTAATAAAATGTATTTTACTATGGAAAATATAGCTAGCTGTACAGAATTCCTTTCCACATGCACTCATAATTTAATACAATTGTTTCTTTCTACTAAGTACTATTACTATAAAACCAGGAATTATGTTGGATTTCAGGTTCATATCCCAACTGTACAATTCAGGATATGCTTCAGACCTGTTTATTCAAATAATTTTATTCAGACTGTGGCTAAAATAAACAGAGAAGCAATTTGAAGAAACTCGACACAGGTTTTTCTGAAAGTCTAGTAGACATAATGATTAATATTTCCAGGAAGGCTGATGATTAGACAAAATAATGGTATAGAGAAGAGCTTTCAGGAAAAAGCAGAAAAAAGATGGAAAAGAGCTCTTACTGAAAATCACTGGTAACCTAAACCACCTGCAAAAATACAGTATTTGCAATAGAAGCCCTTAAAGTTGAAACAGAAGTGAAAATAATACAATTATTAAATTAAGCATAAGTGAGAGAGAAAATAATGTGATTGAAAAGTGGCAATATTGTGCTTGCTGTTTTTCCTCTCTGATTTCAGACAGAACATGATATTCATTAAGGATTCATTCAAATAGATGCAATGAAAGACAAAAAACTAGCAGGAAAAATATATCATGGCTTTACACAGTTATCATTATAAGATGTAGCTCTTTGTCAGCTACCAATTCATCAGCACTGAGAGTGCTTGCCTTCCGCACCTAACAACATCCTCATGCTAACAGTGCTCTTTTCTCTTGAAGTCTCATTTATCTTCCTACACAGGTCATTAAAGTTTGAACCTGCTTGCTTGAAGTTGTGTCTATGGTTGCCACTTTCTCTGTATCCACCCCCACAGTGTTCTTGTGCTCCTGAGATCTTTTTATTTCAACAGCAGCAGCAGCAGCAGCAGAAGTACCGGAGTTTTTGCTGATAAAAAACTGAGGAAGGATTTTGTTTTAGTTTCATCTGAGTTTCTAATTTTAACGAGTTGCAATAGTTTTCTGTGAACTACAAGATCTCACTTTTAGTGGGACTTGATAAATCTTAGACTGTCTACTCTCAGCTGCATAACACATAGTACACGTACACTGCCGTCATTTGGGTGTTTTTGCTTGCTTTGCTAGCTCACTGATTCTGTTTTAGGTGCCTATGTGCCATGACAGAAAACCCTAATTCATCATCGTTCTTGTGCGTTCCTACTTGGGGAAAGAAGTTTACAATGTAGACTGCTGTAGAAGTGGTGGGATATATAAAAAAAAAAGGTTTGAATGTCTATGTGAAAACTACATTAGCTGTTAAAAAGACAATATAAGTAACTGCATGGGAAACTGGATATCAAAGATGTCCATATGATTAGATGGTGACAGTGGGAAGGTGTGTCAGTTATTATAGAATCACAGAGTAATTTAGGTTTGTAAGGGACTTCTGAAAATCATCTAGTTTAATATCCAACCCCTGCCCCAAGCAGGGCTGACTAAATCAGGTTGCTCAGGGTTCTGTCCAGGCAACTTTTGAATATCTTCAAGTTGGAGATTCTACAGCCTCCCTTGGCCTCTATGCCAGCATTGACCACCTTCATGCAGAAAATTTGTCCTGATTTCTGATCAAAATTTGCTGTGTTGCCTCTTGTCATGTCACTGGGCACCTCAGGGACAGTCTGCATCAGCCTTTTCTATAGCCTCCCATTAGGTAGTTGAAGTCAACAATAAGATGTTGCCTTAGTAGGCAACCAGCGTGAGTAAGGATCAGTACTGCAATATACTCTAGCAGAAAATAATCACAAAGATTATAGGAGATCAGCTAGTATAGAAAGTGCCAGCCCAATTTCTGACTGGGATAGAATAATTACGTATATTCTGTACTGGTATACTGACTCCTGGATGACATACAAACTAAATTCCTTGACTTAAAAGCAGACAGCATTTAATTTTAATATAATCTTAGGTTATTATAACTTTAATCAAATGTAACTGGATTTCTTGTAAAACTTGAGGTATTCAAACTTTTTTCTAGTCCTCCTGTGTTTTGATACCACCCAGCATGTATTTTGATTCCGTGCTTTTTTCTACTGTTGTGTTACTACAATTATTTGGCACATGATTGTTCCAAATGATTGGCTACATGTATTCCACCTCCGGTTCACATATACAGTATATATAAGTTCCAATTATTCTGGCAGCTGCTGGGACTGCATCTGGCTTCTGGGTAACATCACCTCTTCCTGCACCCAAATTAGATGGAGTGAAACCAACGTTCCCTCAGTTCCTTCATGCTATCATAGCTCATTTTGACTTTTCTGCATACAGTATGACTTTTGATACCAATACGTGAATAGCAGGGTGGACAGTAAGGTTATTCTAGCTAGTATATTTTGTATGGAGGAGCTTAATTCTTATAGTTTTCTCTTTTATTGCACTGCTTAGTTAGGTAAAATGAAAATAAATCTTATTAATGGTAGAGACAGGTTTGTTTCACACTCTGGCTCAGAATTGTGGAGATGCTGAAGGAAGGCAGCTGGTGTAGACAGACATGCCAGTAAGTCAAGAAATTGAGGAAGAACATCTGTAGGAGATAGAAGAATATTTTATTTCAACAAGGCAGACATAGCAGTGTCATCTTCTCTTCTTGGCCAAATGACTTAAGAATAATTCAAGAAGATTACTATATGTTGTGCAATTTAGAAAAGTATGTGGGAGTAATTCAGAGGAATCTGAACAGGCAACTGAGTGTTCTGCTCTCCTCCACATGAGTGCTTATTAATTACAGGTTACTGGAATAGGCAAAAATGCATAACAAAATCTAGCTTCTGTGGCACATCTTTAAATGTGGTAAAGAGGAGCTCAGGTGTGTCTTATTAGAGCTCTAAAAATATTACATACTCAAAGCATTCCAAGATTTCTTGGCTTTATGAGACCACAGTTGGCACACATCATATAGAGTCAGTCTTTATTTCCTCCGCCTTCATTTGATATCCTTTGTTCATGAACCCAGCTAAGAATGCTCTTCTTTCCTGGAGCCACAGTACAATTTTGTTTTGGTAAAAGAACTTTTACTCTCTAGCAATTTGCTTTTTATACGATGTATTCATTGAAATTTCCTTTTTAGTAGGTAAAATGATCACTTGAAGAGCTATGGAGATTTCTAGTTTCTGCTGTGATCCTAATGATGAAGTTAGCCCATGCCCTATTTTGTTTTCTAAAAAAAAGTCACAGATTTTGATTTTGATCAGGTCCTATACTGATTCACATTCTTTGCCACACCTATGGAACTTGCTTCCCATGATTACATGGGGAAACCAAACAGCACAATTTTTTTTTTTTAAATTAGTTTGCTAGAACAAGAGTTCTTGAGAGCTTCTCCAGATTGTTGATACAAGTCAAGTCAGTGAAATACTGGTGAAGTACAGCTTGGTTATGTCTATCCTAGATTAAATAGCTGAGTTATAAGGTTGGGGCATAAGGGCTCAGACTTTGAGAAGCAGCTGTCCCAAAAATTTTCAGGGCAGCTATATGAGAACCAATCCTCTTTTTTTCCCTAGCATTGTACCTTATCAGATGCTTCAGGCTTTTAAAAAGTTTCTTAGCAGCCAGTTTTCCATTAAGAAGTCACTCTATTTGCTCATCACCAGGACTAGCATCCATGGAAAATGACAGTAGAAGCATTTATTAACCTTGAATAAATCTGTTTCTTCAAAACATCTCCAACTGTTGCTATGAGCCATGCTTCTTCCCCACTGTTACAGTCTATCTGGAGTCTGAACTGTCAAAGGAATTTAAGACTGGTTGAGCCTGCTCTTCCCTGTATACCTCTGTGTGTGGGAGTCAGGAGAGGGTGAGATCATTCAGTGCACAGCAGAGCCCCAACAAAGACTCCTGGCTTACAGGGTCTGAACTCACATTTGTGGGTTTAACACACACACCGGAGTGAAACTGCCAGAAACAGCCCCTTCTCAGCTGTTCTTTTGCTAAGCAATTCTTCTTTTGCTATCTCTAAGGTAACTGGAATCTTTGTGCTTTTTATCTTTCAGCACATCAAATGTATCAGATAATAGTTAAGTTAGAACAATAGGAGATGAGATGCTGTGTCAGCATGTGGGCTGCAAATGGAACAAAAGAGTCGTCTTAAATTCAGTATGTTCTGAAAATACAAAGTTAGTGGCAATGTTCAGCCATGCAGTAACAGTCCATAAAAGGAAAATGTGTTACTCTTAACGCTGCAGTTCTTTTGTCTTTCTATATCAACAGTCCCTTGTTTCTTAAATAGCCATAATGTATTACAATGTTAGCACAGTATTTTTTTCAGTGTTAACTCAGTAAGTACCTTCACTGCTTCTTCCAGACTATTCTTCTGCAAAACAGAATATGAAACCACTAGTCATGTTTGTTAAGATTTCAGTCCTCTCTTTTTAAATGAAAGCTATAGATCCTAATTTGCCCAGTAATAATGAAGCAGTAGTATTTACACTCCACTGTGTCCCTCAAATGCTCTACAAGTTTCAATATGTACCCTGTCTCCTGTTGCCCATTTGGTTGCTTTCTGCTGTTGCTTACAGTAAGGAAATCCTTACCCTCAGGAATACCTTAGGAAAAATCAGATTTAAGAGAGATTAATGAGGTTTGGGGTTTTTTGTTTTTAATAACAGGAGGAACATGCCTGTCATGCATTGTTGTTTTTTGTTAGGTCCTAATTTATCAAAGCTAAATCAGTACACATATTTCATAGGGAAAAAAAATTTTGATTGGAAGGGACTAATTCAACCTCCTGCTCAAATCAAGACTATATTCAGAATTAGGTCAGGGGGTTTTGTGTCTGATTCAGACAAGTTTTGAAGATTTCCAAGGATAGAGACTCCATAACCTCTCTGGTTATTGTTCCAGTCAGTACTTTTTTCTTTATAACACATTCAGTATTTCCTTGTTGCAAATTGTGCATGTTACCTCTTGTCCTTTCGCTGTGCACCTCTGGCAAGAGTCTGGTTCTCTCTTCTTCATAATCCCCCAACAGGTAATTGAAGACAACAATTAAATCACCCTTTAGCCATCTCTTTTTTCCACAGACATTACTTGGGGCACAGTAAGTTCCAGTCTTGTGATGCTGTGTCAGCCTAAAATGGAACTCAGTATGGCGATTCCCCATGGTTCAGGTCAACACAACTTCAGGATTTTTTGTTTCATGTCATGGAGATATTCCACAGTTAGGGTAGTACAAAGAAGCTTTAAAACATTTTCTTCCACTTTGAAACACTTTTGCACTGCCCAAATAAATGAATGAGAATGAGAAGCAGGTCCTTTTGTTTATTAGTGTGGCTAGATCTTTGCATGAAGGGTAAAGCACAGTGTAATTAGTATTATTAGCTGTGAAAATAATAATGTTTACTAAATTGTTGTCTTATACACCTGGACAATAAATTATGCTTACTTTCTCTCACACAAAATGCTCACCTTTGTATTTACACTCCAAAGGTACTGGTAGTACGGATAAACATTTCAATGAATCAAACTCTGGAGGGGAAGGATTGGACACAATTAGGGTATTAACATTAGATAGTAATTATTGGCATAGTTACATGTTGGTTTATTTAAATATAGCCACCAAATTATAATGGGTTCTAATGCATGGGAATGAATTGTACTCTTGTTATGTTCAGTGAATACTTAGCTATATCCTTTGTGTAAACATCCTACTCACAGTAATCCAGTAAGGACATAAGGTAGAGTCTGTTTATTTTAACAGGTAAACCACTCAGGATTATACAGGAGTTAGGATGTGCATGCAGATACGGAGGTTTCTGATGTGAGGAAACTACAGGTTGTCCATTTCACTTTGCTTTTACTCCACAGTAAAATGTGGAGTATGTTCACCTAATTATAAAACAGTCTATGTTTCTGATTTACAGAAACATTTTTATATATATAATCTAAATTAGGAGTTAAAAGCTGTTGACTTCAATAGGATATGACTGTGTGCTAAGTTTTAAGAGTAGAAAAATTCATTCACTTCTTCATAGCAAGTGCCTTATTATTTGAACACTAATTAAACATGATAAATCAATGGCTTCAGTTTCTTATAACCTTTAATAGTTTGGACTGAAAGTTTATATGCTGAGTGTCCTGCTTCTTTCTATTTGGAATTTTTTGGCCAACACAGTCACTTCTGGATGCGAATCAATGGCATAAAGACTGGACTACCATTACCACTGGGTCTGAATTCCAGAGAGAGGAAGCCTTGCTCTTCTTACACAACTGGAAGGTCCAGCAGCCCATTTCATATTGGAAGTGAAGCAGTCCCATACAACCTTTGATTACACAATTTTTGTCTGTTACTTCTAAGCAACTTCTGTTTCCCTTGATGCACAGGATGGGGCTGGGTAAAGAAGCAAGGTGAGAGCAGAGGTGCTTTTTGTGTATAACACCCTTACTTCATTTATCGCAGAATCTAGTATCTGTGTGGTGAGTGAGGCAGGGGACAAAAATGTTAAGGTACTCGATTCCTCTCCTGGATATCTAAACTATGATCTTGCTGCTCTGTCATTCCTGTGTGCTGTGTGCTAGATGGTCACTGACTGAGAGTTCATAATTTTTCTGGCTATCAAGCTACATTCCCTGTGGATCCACAGGTGTATTTCTGCACTTGGCAGAGCGTGGGGTTGTGGTCTGAAATCATGTATCTCATCACGCTAAGTGTTCTTAAAGATCCAGGCTTGTAGAGTCAAATCAAATGCCTATTATTTTAGGATACTTCTGTTTTCTTTCTTCCTGTGTCTACATAAATTAGGAACCATAGTGGCTTCTTTTCCACTGAATCATATTTATGACTCAGATTTTTGCCATAGGAAAAATGAGAAGCAATTTAATAATTCTGTCTTCCAGACCAGCATTTGAATGCTATAGGGCAAATACTGAAAAAGCTCAAAAAGAAAGATAAATTTGATGTTCCATCCATTCTGCACACCAAACAAAGTAAGGGTGACATACAAAAAATACACATATTAATCTAAGTTGTGACAATTAATGAGTACCTACAATTAAAATACTGCAATCCAGTTTAATGTTGATATCTCTTTGGAAGAATTAAATGGGATTTCACAGAATCATAGAATGCTTTGGGTTGGAAGGGCCTTTTAGAGGTCATCTAGCCCAACCCCCCCTGCAGTGAGCAGGGACAGCTTTAACCACATCAGGCTGCTCAGAGCCCCGTCCAACCTGACCTGGAATGTTGCCAGGGATGGGGCCTCTACCACCTCTCTGGGCAACCTGTGCCAGTGCTTCACCACCCTCATTGTAAAAAATTTCTTTCTTAAGTCTAGTCTAAATCTATTCTTCTTTAGTTTAAAACCATTACTCCTTGTCCTGTCACAACAGGCCTTGCTAAAAAGATTCTCCCCATCCTTCCTGTAGGCCCCCTTTAAGTACTGAAAGGCCACAATAAGGTCTCCCCTCAGACGACTTCTTCTCTGGGCTGAACAACCCCAACTCTCTCAGCCTGTCCTCATAGGAAGAGGTGCTCCAGCCCTTGGATCATTTTGGTGGCCCTCCTCTGTACCTGTTCCAACAGTGCCATGTCCTTCATGTGCTGAATTTGGTTTGATTAATTTAATGCAAGTTCTTAAACTTAGGCAGACTTGATCTCTTTGTGGAGATTCTCAGGGCCACCTTGCAACTTCCACTGACCTACAGAACACTTATTTGAGGCTAACAGCTTCATGACATAACTAAAACTTAGGCCCAGATCAGATATCCAAGTTAGGTGTAGTGCATAGCATCCCTTACTTTGGTATTACTCTGAAACAGAGTTCTCAAATAGCATGGGAGACAGTAGGACATGCATATAACATGCATGAACCAACACCAAAGCTCACTTCCCAAAACCCACTCTCAACTCACATGAATTAGTCTAAGGCAAAATAGAAAACTCCTGTTGCTTGTATTTTCCTTACAGATATCATTGCAAAGCATGTCGAGTTGAACATTTAATCACAAGATAAGAAATGTATTTGGAGCATGGTGCATAAGAGGGTTACCTAGTGACATCCATCGGGACCCTGTGTTTTAGCTTAAAGTACATACTTTAAAAAAATGTTTCTGAGGTTATAAGGGTAAATGTTTTGGAGGAAGTTCCTGAAAACACAGGTCCTGTAGGAACCATACCCTTAATCCATTGGCTTGATTCAGTTTTCAGCACAATCAGTAAAATCCCACTGCCTTTGCTTGGCTTTGGATTAGACCTCAAGGGTCATGAACCGGTTGAACTAAGCAGTGGAGCAGATGCAAGCTTCCTCAATTTGCAGACCTTTCTACCAGATTTCTGTTCAAACTTGTTAGCGTCTGAATCTCAGGAGTGCTTTCTGGAATATACATCTGCAGAAACCAGCATATACAGCAAATGTGTAAATTATTGTCTTAAATCTCAAAGCTTATACTTCTAAAAAGTGCAACAGTAACCTTCCTTTTAGGGGTCTGGGTACTACGTTCATGTATACCTCCAAGCATGAAGACCTCCTCTTTTGTGGGGTGTTTATGCACTCCTTATTCCACTGTTGTACTACAGTTTAATTAGGCAATATGCCACTTAAACTGCAGTCAGCCACCATGGTCAGGGTACTTTTCCTCTGACCACCATGCAGAGTTGGCTGTTCTAATTTCATTCATTCAAATTAATGTGTTAACTCCCTCTGAGGAGGTATGTAGTGTGTCACAGCTTGAGGCAGGACCTCTGCACATGAATTCTTTTAGTTCATAGCAGGGTTCAGGCATGCAAATGTTGACATTTTGAAATTGTTTCCCCAGTAGGTCAAATTAGTATTAGTGGCTACAAAAAGAAAACACATCTACCCTGATGCCTTTCATAATTAGACTAGCTAGAAATAAACCCAAATGTTTGCCATTATATTAGAAGCCATGTCAGCTGCTGCTGGAATTACATTTGTTTAAGGAAAAAATAAAACAAACCAATATACTTTATCTTGAATATCTATTTGACAGTACAGGAAACAGAAATGGTTACAATAACTTTTGAAAACTTGGGAAAAGTTTAACTTAGGAAAAAGTAGTGCATTGGTTGTACACTGATTGGTAATGCTCCATGGAGGCTCAGGATTCACTGATTTCAAGAATGTGAGATATCCATTCTTGAAGATTTTCCAATACATATGTGTCAATAGGAAACCTCTTCATCATCAGGAGTCATGACAAGGAGTCATTTCCCCAGCTATTTTAGAAGTATTAATGTAGTCTGCAACAGAATGTCATGATGCTGCTTTGTAATGTCTTTCCTGGGTATTACTTAGTCTTCAAACATTATAAATATGTAGAAACTATTTTGTGACGTTAGTTTATTCCAGATTTAATCAAAATCCTGCTAGACAATAAGGAGTTTTAGAGACACACTTTGTACACGTCACTTAAGACTTTAAGTTATATCCACATCTGCTGTAAATTAATTTGGGTTTACTAAAAGCAATAGAGCAATACAGTTATACCAATTTTTATCAGCTGGAATCTGGCTCTTTATAATTTATTTGGAACCACCCAGTGTTGCTTTAATTTGGAAACACTGAATCAATGTCCTGTTCAATTTTAGGTGGATTGCAACTTTAAAATATTATTTTTAAATTTTTTTTTGGCAAATCTCTGGAGTATACCATTAACCACAATGTGTTAGTGTGTGACCATCAACAAAAAATGTGAGTTCTCCTTTAACTTTCAGCGGGGGTTTTGTGTGAATGTTCCTCATCTGTCAACAGTGACTCATGGTATCTTGGATCAATGGGGGCATTTGGAAGCCTGTGAGGCAGTTGACATACATATACACTTGAATATTGCACCCAAAGGAACATTCTTTTGGAGGGAAATTAGCAGAGTAACCAGCGGAGCTGCTGAGAATGAATAATATCGTTGGGTCTGGAAGGGTAAGTGGAAAGTGCCCTGCCTTTTTCCCCAAAACATTCCAATTTTTAATGTGTCCTTTACATAAACCAAATTTACACTGAGGCTACAGAACCTGTGTAAGCAATTCTTAAACTCATTGTGCAGGCATGGCAATTTGGTGCCAATGGAGAATGTTTCCTGAATTCAGGTGAAAAATGGTCATGTTTTAAATCACTCAAAGTCCAAAGAAATGTAGAGTGTGAAACAATGAACTAAATTAAAATTCTCAGTACATTTCACAGAAATTGTTATGTTTTGGTAATTCTCATTTTATGTAATAAAGAAGGCAAACCCTGCTTTCCATTTCAGTGTGCCTGGGCCATTTCCTTGATACCTTCAATGTACAGGTCATCCTCTAAAGGTTTCTGTTCTGACACGGAACTGGAGTAAATGATATGAATATGATCTCTGATCTCTGTCTTGGTAAGAAAAGTGCAGTTTTTGTGGCTTGAGCAAAAGATGATATACTGATTCTCATTGATATTCCACTGGAGCCTCAGAATTATAAAACTTAAATTATTTCTCTTCCCTGTTGTGAAATTCCAGTGAACTTTATTCCTGATGCTAACACGGAGGATAATGATACTATTGTGTTGATCCAATGAATAAACTATCATTTATTTAGATTGAAGAGATACCTAGAATCAGTGGTGTGGACTAGACCTCCTTTGTGCCAGTACAAAGAGAGAGAAAAAAAAATTTAAAAAATTAACTGGTAACAGAAGAATTTTTAGCATGGTAGGCAGTCATACCAGCTTTCCCCCCCTCCCCTCTCAGTTAATTACATTGAACAAAATATTGCTTGGTTTTGTTACTTTTGGAACAGTATTTTCACTTTTTCAGTTGTAATTTGTATGGATGTCACCTCTCTCTTACTGACATTTGCTGCAGGAAGTGGGAGGAGAGGTGGCTGGACATGCTGCAGTTTGGCCATTTCAGCTGATAGCATCCACCAGGAACCGACTATGAGCTGGTTCAGGTGGGACTGTCCGAGTGTGCTTGGAGTCAAAACATCCTAAAGTTACTTGCAATTATCTTTGAATGCCCTTCTGAGGCTGCTTTAAACAGAGCCTGATGCAGCAGATGATTTGGTGTTCAAACAAATCCAACTATATTTACATTGACATGTCTTTAAGCAAATGAACTTGTGCTCTGAGGTCAAGCACCACAAAGTTGTATCCAAATCTTGTCATGCATTAAAGCCCAGCCAGACAGCAGGTGCTACCTGAGTGCTGATAATCCACTTACCTTCCCTCTTCCACCTCTACTGGAAATTGCTGATGCATCTTTCTGGTGTTCATTTAAAGGATTATTAAGTTCACTTAAAATATGGACAAGTTATTTCAAAACAAAAGGTATTTAGAAGGAATTAGAGGTTGAAATGTTGTTACAGAAGATGGATTCAGTCGGTGTGAAATGATGCTGTTTGCAAATACTTCCACTCACCCAGGGAGGCCCCAAAGGCTTTGAGGAGGGGAGGCAGAGTTTGAGGAGGGTGGGTCAGGGAGGCCCCACTGGCAGCCACAGAGCATGGGCCAGGTGAGAAGGGAGTGGCAGCACTTATTTCGCTGAACTACATTTCATGTCTTGCATCTTCACTTTTTCTTCTCAAGAGTCAGGTCATGGAGGCACTTTTATCCACACGTGACTAGGAGGGAAATACGCTGTCTCCGACCACAGCTAAAGCAAACACATAATATGGGGATCCATAATAGGGATTCTCTGTGCTAGGAGAAGATAATAGGGTTAGGTCAATCTGATAGTGATAGTTCCTTGGAATACTCTCTAAGTCTCCTACAATTTGAAAGCAAACATATAATATGGGGATCCATAATAGGGATTCTCTATACTAGGAGAAGATAATAGGGTTAGGTCAATCTGATAGTGATAGTTCCCTGGAATACTCTCTAAATCTCCTACAATTTGAATTTCAGGAACTTGGTGAACAAAAGGCTGTGTCTCTAAATTTAATAGCCTTTTAAGGGTGTCTTTTTCTTGATCTTATCACTTTGCCCCTTGAAACTATAAACAATTTTATCATCTACAACAGCCCATGTCAAGAATTTCCATGGCTTAACTGTGTGTTGTGTGAAGTGGATTAAGACATTTCTGGAGATATTTTAAAACTAGTTAAAGCGCTATAATTTCCTGGTGTTATCAGAATTACAGTTCAAAGTTTGCTTGCATGTCATGAAATTTTAGGCAGAAATGCACTCCTCCCAGTCCCTTTGTAGTATGCCCAGAGTCCAGAAAATTCATGCCAAGATTGTGTTTAAGTTTTAGTTTCCATTTTGAATCTAGCAGTTAATTAGAAATTGTTTGTTCCCTATTTGAGTGTGTAATAATTACAAAAACACTGAAAGTAGAACTAGTTTGGTTTGTGTAACCTGGAAGAGATTTAAAACTTTGATTGATAAAGCAGCATTAAGCATAAGAATATTCACCTTGAGTTGAAAAATGGTACTGGGGGCTTTGCTGCTGTTTAATTATTAATTATGTTTATGACATTTGGTTGGAAGGGAAGAACTGGAAATTCCTTTTTGATTTACAGAACCTAACCTAAGAGTCTGTAGGTACTACTGGAAACATTTTATAAATAATGGTAACTAATTTGAAGTAATATTTAATGTAATGGTCACTAAATATATTCCACATATTGCAGAACCACAGCAATCAGATTATTTTATCTGTGGTGTAACTCCATTGATTTTCATTAGGGTAAATTAAGAGCAAAATTTGGCATCATCACTTACTCTAGTTTGGCACTGAATTCTGTGCAAGGAGGGTCAGTGGTTAGAAGAAGTCCCTCCTTTATTTTGCTGAGATTAATGTGCATTAGCAGAGCTGTGTGTATCTGTATGTGAGCTACACGGGCTGTTTAACTGCAGTCAGTGCTTTCAGCCCCTTGCTGAAATTAATCCAAACCCTCCCCTGTGGATTAGAAGAAACAAGAGCTATCAGGAAAGAAAAGGATGTAAATCCAAGCATGAATTTCACTCATTCGTTCTATTAATGTGAAAAGACAGTTCCTCAAAGTGCTGGATATGTGATCAAAGTGAAGGGTGGATCCCACTCTGCAAAACCAAATTTTAACAGAAGGAGTGTTGATAGCTGTGTCTGAAATTGAAAATATGAAGTCACTGATTTGTACCCATATAAGAAAAGCTGGACACAGTCCATCTAAGCCAGCTGCTGTATAAAATATAATGATTTACCTACAAGCAGAACTACCTCAAAGTCTGTTTGCATCTTATTAATCACAGGACTTTGAAGAGCTGTTAGACAGATAGGCACAAAAGTTCCATACATTATTTTCAAGCATAAAAAGACCCTTTTTTGAAGCAGGTCAGATGCATTTTGCACCATATATCTGTCCCTGAAGTTCTGAAAACTCAAGTACTACTTATTCTATTTTGCAATTTTGCGTATGCAACTAAATTTCCAGGGAAGCTTCCTAACCCTACTGTGCATATTAACTAATTCACCTTAGTAAATAATTTGTGCATTTTTATATTGTCAGTTCAGTAATTTAAAAAAAAAAAAAATCAGAAAAGGTCTTGTTTAATTTCAGACTGAATCTGCCTCTGCTGGATTTTCCCCTACATCACAATATTTTAGGCTGTAGAGAAACTCTCTTGCAGCCTCTTCTGCCAATGAAAGAGTTCACACCCTCACTCACTGACGGCTGACCCACTGCAGGCTGCCCTCAGTCTCTCACTGTCTCGAATTTGACATCTAAATCCTTCACAGGCGTACCCCATAAGTCTCACTAAGAGTCAATGGTAGCTTGGTTGTTAAATACCAAAGTCACACTTGAAACTAAAACCGCTGGGCTTTTTGAAAATTTCCCCTCATATCCCTAGCAAACTTACCACCACATATTTAGTAATTCTTTTAAATGAGCTCACTTGTTTCGGAAGTACATTGGTTTGGTACCTGAAACCAAGATTTCTTTAAAAGTTAGAAAAAGCTTTAATACTCTTTGCCCTGAAAAAGGCATATATGCACTTGCAGGAGGAAGGCATTCGTTTATCACAGCTGCAATACAGTTATTGACAATGTTGTTACTTTTGACTCCTAATTGTCCATGGTATGTGTGTTGTAAAGACGCTGACTGGATTTTGGAATTTCCGGTTCAGTTGTTAGGAATTTAGAATAAAGGACAATGTTGTTAAGAGATGAATGAGAAAAAAAAAAATGAACTGACCTTCTCACTAGACCAGCTTTTCAGAAAGGAATTTTCTAAAACATGGTATTTTAAGTAGTTTGTTGCTTAATAGTCCCCAAACATCTTGACAGGTTTTCACATTACCCAGACAGTTTTATTTTCACCTGAGACATTTTTTTTCAGAAATAATGTTTTTTTGGAAGAGGAACTGACTTTAAAATGTCTCAAATTGTACTTGTGCAAAAAGCAGCATGTAGACATCTTGTCTTTGCATTGAGTATATCTGACTTTCATTTGTTATCATGATTATGACAAAATATAGTTATATCCCCTGAGCTAACTTCAAAGTAGCTTGCCTGCTCAGCCTGATGGAACACCCTAGTTATTCAACAGGCAGCTTCATCGAGGCACAATTAGATGAGGATCAAAATCAGTTGATCTTTGCTGGCCTCTTAGTCAGTGGCTTTAGACACTACAAGTACATGAGTGTGTTTCAAGCTAGCTGAAGTGTGTCTATACTGCAGCATGGTCAACATTATGACCAAGTAGGTGTGCCTATAAGGCAACAGTTCCTCTCCTGCTTTGCTTTTGTTCTGGGAGAAAAAGTTCATGAATTGGAAATCTGTATCTTGCTTTTTTGTGGAACAGCCAGTGAGTGAAAACTGTGCTTCATGGTACACTTGGACCCGACATGTGGATAGGCCATGCAGAGTGTAGGACATGACAGTCTTCCCATCTCATCCCCACTTGGCTGAATGAAATACATTTGTGCCCTGGGAAAACAACTATCTGTGCTGTTAGTCATTGAAAAGGTGTTCATGCCTCTGTGATATGGTATTTAATGAGACAAGCATGGTACTGTTTATAGATAAGGTAATCCCTGAAGTGACAACTATCCACAGTTTCACTTTCTTGATAACCAGTACCGGTTCTGCTTGTTGAAGACTAACTTTCCAGCAGTATCATACAAATAGCTGAGAACTGATGAACTGCTAACTAGATCTGATAACTGGGTTACTTAATGAATGGGATTTAGATGGCTGTTTACCTGTGCTAACTCAGATGGTGCAATTTTGGGTCTTGCAGTGCCACTTTGAGCTAACCAAGCTCACTGAGGATATATTACCCAAGTAGAAGGCTGAGTTAATATGCCTACAGTGTTTCTGCTATCTGAGTTAGCATGTTTAGAAACCATTCTCATTAGCTCAGTATTTTGCCATATTATTTTGCCACATTTTAGAAAACCTTGAGGGTTATAGATGTTGTCCTTAACAGCTGGGGGCTCATTGGTACAATACATCACTTCCATTATTTCTCTTGAGCATTGCTTATACCAGCACAAATGGGAGGTAGCAAAGATGTTACCTACTCAAATCTTAAGCCAGATAAATTTTCCCTTAAACAGATAACTGCTTAGTAAAACCAGATCCTGGTCTCTTTTTGCCATCATACATTTCTGTCTGATTCATCACACACACAAAAAAAGGTTATAGGTAATATATATTGTCTGGGATTTTGTAATAATGTTGTGTTTAAGCACCTGTGAAGTTCACAGTTAAATATGTGCCATAATCTTTCCAACAAAACCAAATTCATAATATGGGATGTTACAATAATTTTACAAATGTGTGAAATCAAGCTTTGTCTTTGTTTAGCTCAGAGGTTAATACTTCTCATGTTTTATAAGAAAACAACTGAGCAATAGGGATAATCTGGATTCACTTTCAGAGACAAAAAGGACAAATAATGCAAATAGTAAAGGGAAAACAGGTTGGCTTTAAAAATCTAAATGTTTTATGTCTTTGAAATATCATGTGACCCTTTTAATTATTCAAATCAAGAACACTTTAAGGGCTGTCATGTAGCTAAATAGCGCTGACATTAATGAGCTAAAATCTTCTCTCAGTTTTACAGTATAAAAAACATATGCATCAGTATTTTGAAGTCAAAGGAGTCCATGCTTATGCCGGTGCAACTGAAACAAAACATTAGTGCAACATTCCTCCTTCCAAGTATCTGGTTTTAATCAAACTGTACTCATGGCCCTCAAGTTTTCTTTGCTGCAGTGGAAGGTAGGCAGGAGTGTTTCATTTAAAATGCTTAGTTTACATCGTGAGTGCACTAAAAACTGTATATCTTGTCCTAGGTACTTCTAATTGATAAATTGTAATGAAAACATGGTTCCCTGAACTATGTTTCTGAATCACATTTTCTCTCAGAAACAAAAGGTTTACAGAAAAAAAAAAAAAGGTTCTGTTTTTTTCTCCTTCTAGTAGACTTCAGTGAAACCAGGTGATTGGCAACTGTTATGATAAGGTGGATGAAGAGGATGAAAGCTAGGACTGATTGAACAGCTGTGAGAGGCTCTGTTCCAATTGTATTTTGATTACTGATAAGATAACCCTCCCTTTTCTCCCAGTGATTTATCTCATTCAAATTACAATAACACTGAATTGCCATCAACAACAAATGCTGTGTAGTTTCAAGTTTATCTGGCTCATAATGTAGCAAAAAACCAAAGGTGCTGATTACAAAAGTTTTCGTGTTACATTTCTAAAAATGGATAAACCACTTATTGCAGTATGTGATCTCATACATTTTATAAACCTGTTTTTTGTTTCATTTCAAATAAAACTAATCACTTTCTGATATTCCCAAGCAGCGTAATTCTAAAATTATGTGAAAGCATATGTTTTTGAGGGGAGCTTTGGTAATTTTTCTGTGTCTTTTTTCTTCTGCTCCTAATATGAAATGAAAGGCTAATTGCTCAAGAAAAATTGGAAACACTGGAGCAGTTTGGATGTTACTAAAAGACTGATAGCCTGACCAGTTAAAGTGAAAGATGAAACAAAACAAAGGTTTCTGCAATTATTTTTTTTTCTTTATTCTCAGGTGAAATATTAAAAAATGGATAAAATAGCTGTCCTTTGTTTTAATTAATTACTTTGTAGAAGCTTCAATGATACCGTAGACTGTTAATAAGATTCTTATTTTTTCTTAGAGTGGGCGGCTGAACTATCTCCTCTCTAAGGGCTAGATCCTAAGGTCCCAGTGATGTCTGAGGTATAGATGAAAGAAAGTAATTGAGGTATAAAGTAGTCAAATCCTGAGGGGGGTGGGGGACGGGGACAGAGAAGTTGTCCTTCAGGCCACTGGCCATGTTGCTAAGCATTAGACTTGGGATGGGGTCAAGCTCACCTGACCTCAGACACCTGACCAGCACCCATCTGAGTTAGTTCCTGTCAACTTTTGTAACATATGGAATATCCCACTGAAGTATCCCACTGTGTGCATGGCAGCTGTTGTCTCTTTTGGATGGGGAATGGACTCACAACAAATCTGGTGCCTTTCCCTGCTTATATCCCTGGTTTTGCCAAATAAGTGCTGCTGGCTAATGCCTTGCAGGAAGCTGTCTTGATTTCCTGCCAGTCCCTGCCTTTTTCTTACCTGTTTGACAGGGGCAGACTTCACCATCTACACTCGGAGCAATAAAACGGGGAAGCTACAGGAGGGGTTGAAAGTTAAAAATATCTACTTCTTTCCGTGCATGGTAGAATTAGTATCTTAGAATTCAGCAAATAATCACTCAAAGACTAATGACTAATTTATACCCAAGTTTATTTAGACAGATATACATGCTGATATACAGAACAGGCACAATATGCATCTGTGTAAGCAACAAATGCATGTGCAAACATGTGGCCACCTGATACTCTGCAGCCAAAGTAAAAGCCTGGCGAGAGAAGAAGGAAATGTTCTAGCAAGACATTGTGGGAGACATTGCTCACAATTCAGCAAAATCCCTGTTTGATGGCATAATACGCATTGACTCATCTTTTATCTACTGCTAGGATATATACAGAAAGATCTTATCGTTGCTGGCAAAGCAATGAAGGTCGAGAATTTTGTGCAACCAGCAACCCACTCATTTGATTTACAAGCGTGTTATGACGAGCAGGACTGCCTGTATAATCCAGTCGCTCTGCGGAGTCACCAGTCATAGGACAGGGCCTGATCTGAATCCTAGTGAGGAAGCTGGGAGACCTGTTCTCTGATATTTCTATAAATTGATATGGCCCTTTGATCCTTATCAACAAAAATAATCTTGGCTGGCATGTTATTGTGAAGTCTGTAACAGGAACACAGGCCAAAGCTCACAAATTTTCCAACTTGTTACACAGACAAACTCCCTCTCACTAAAAAGATAGTTCACCTGGTAGTGGATAAGTAAAAAATAAGATGGTTTTCTTTTGTTATGTTCTCCTCTTGACAAACTCCACTGAAGGAACACAGACATAAAACACAGTTTACAGTGGAATACCAACCACGGATAAAGCAAACATCAGGATCTGCCTGACTATTCGTCTTAGCCTTAGCTGTGGTTTTCTGGCTTATTCTTTAATGAAAAAAGTGTCATAAAAATAACCCAAATCTACATTCCTTGTGCACGCATATCTCCATGGATTTCACTCCAGGAATTTGGCCCTCTGTGCGTATGCATACTATTAAGTTGTGATTCCATTAGCAAATTAAATAACCATGTATTAAAAGGAAGGCAAGATTTAGGGACTGGTTTTCTTCTGTAAATTTGCCAGCTTGGCCTGGCAAAGTGAATGCTCTGACACAAGTCAGACCGGATCAACAGAAACATCAGTTAATAGAAGAAAGGCCATGCAGAGTCTACAGAGAGGCATATTGAAAAAGGTCAAATATTTCAAGCTTGGACACTGGCAGAGAAAGGAGATTAAGATGGAAAAAGCAAGTCAGGACTGTGAGTTAAAGGTAGTTGAAGTGAACTGGTCAGTAGGAGAATCTGTCTCATGAACCTTGAGAACTCAACCTCCAGCTGGCTTCAGTGATCATCACAAGTGAAAATTCTTTATAATATGACTTTTTTTTAAGATAGGCTGCATTTCAAACCATTAGTTTTGGTCATCTGGAACACTCTTAAATGTAGGAAGTAAGTGCCAATAACAAAAGCAATGACATCTTTATTACCTTCAAAATATCACCACCCACTCTAGATCTACCTCATACAGCATTTTATAGACAATAGTAGAGTCATAATGTGCAGTGGTTAGCTTTATAGGGTTCATTCACTCCTGCTCAAAACAACAGGCATGACTACAGCTGAGGATGTGTCAGAAGGAAGTAAGAACATGCTCTCTGAGCAATTACTGAAGAAATGGTACTTGGCTGCAACATCTGGTGGAGTAATGTTACCATCTTTGCAATAAAAATAACTGGACAAAGCATAGAGGAAGAAAAAAAAATGACTTCAAGTACAGGCAACCATTATCTGTCTGCATAGGTCATGGATATGCCAACCTTTAATAAGAACAGCAGCAACAAAAAATGAAAAAGGATTAGGGTATGCATAGTAGACAGTATTAATTTCATTGACATACTGAAGGCATTAACAATTTTCTTCTTGGTATTGCAATGCAATCTTTGTTGTAAATCTTGGTTTATTTTAGCACTGATCAGCCATGTACTTTGCCATCGTGACTGATCAACATTTAACAGAATCGATGGATGTCAGTGCCCTTCTGGGACTGTGCCCTATCACTGCTGTTTCTGTCATTTTCTCAGCTTTAGTCACTGGCTGGATACTGAAAAGACACTGGACGGTAAACACTTTGAAACTAATTAATTTGAGGAAGTGGTATACTTAATCTGTATTGATTGTGCAAATGCCATTGTTTTGCTCTTCAACAGCCCTTTGCAGAATGTCATACAAAGCCATATTCATCACTGGAGAAATACATGTAAGTTAGAATATAACGGCAGAGTAACTGCAGAGATTATTTAGGCTTTCACCTCTTAGTTCTGATGTAACTCAATCCTAACTGAATTAGTAGTGAATTAGAATCATCAGCACCCAAATGACATTTTTCCCCTCAACCTATATTCTCAACTTGATTCCTGATAAGGTGAAACCTGATTTTACATGATTTGAAATACACTGCTTGGAATACGCTTAGGCCTACTTTTTTGGGTAATAGAACCTGGAAATCTGGTCATCTCCTGCAAAAGTCTGTAATGGGACAATAGGACAGCTACTGGATTAAAACCCAGGAGAAATGTTCTAATCTTAGAGAAGACAACAGGGATTTAGCTTTTAGTTTGATTTTAAATTGCAAGTTCACCAAAAAATCCACCAGTGTTACCTTTAACATTGCATACTCTAAAGAGTCACAAAAAATGAAGAGAAAAAAAAAAAAAAATCTATTTCCCTGCACAGCTACACCTGGTCCTTTTAAGTTACACTGTGGAGACATATGAACAGTGAAGATGATGTAATTTACTCTTGGCCATAATAAACCTTAGACTCTAATGTTATGATCTGGCATTTTTCATGAATATTAGAAAGAAAAGAAAACACCAATCACAATCTGTAGATGTGACTATTTAGAACTGTGTATTAAAAAAATCGTATCAGGCTTGTTTTAAACCAAGTAACCATGTGCCTAACTGGTCTTCTTTCCATTTATATCAGTTTTACATTTGTGTTAACACTGGCTTCAGCAGACACTTGTCTTTACACCACAGCCACAAAGGCCAGAATCATACCTATGTGAGTTCAAACCAAGAAAGATGAAAAAATTACAAAGGTTTTTGACAGCTATATTATAAGAGAAATGATCAGATACAGATGACAACAAAGCATTTCTAGCCTAGAGAGTTCTAAGCCAAGTTAAGCAATCAATCATCTGCATCACTCACTATTCAGCGAGTCGACATTCAACATCTGAATCAGTCATTACAATGTAAAGAGAATTAGTAAAGTCTCTAACAAAATGCAAATAAGTGAACTGGAGGACAATACAGTCAAATTCTAGAACTTGGCAGGAAGCCAGAAGAATTATTTTGACAAGACTGCTTGGGGTGATTTGATTTCTTCTTGTTACATTTAAAAAAAAAAAAAAAAACTTACGTCTTGAGCAGTACGAGTTTTAAAAAGTATTCTGTAACACAAATGTATAGTTATATTTAGCCAGAAAAATCATAGAATAAGGAACAAAATATAGTGCATACTCTGACACTTTGCTACACTTCTACACAACTTAGCTCTTTTTGGTACTAGTGAGAGTTTTTCCAAGTAAGTGCAAAGAATACTGGGGCAAAGCTAGCCTGAATGGTATGCAAATCTTAGTGTTACCTTTACCTTCCTTGAATATGTTGCCTACTAATTCTTGCCATTATGGAGCATGAGCCTGCTTCAAAATCCACCTGGTATAAGAGAATGTAAAAAATAAGTTTAACATCTGTGGGACTACTACTAAGCTGCCGGTGCTGAAATTCTGTAAAATCATAAGTACCACTAATATCTAAGTCCAAAAAAGCCCCAGCTAACATCTTCCTTGTTCTACTTAAAATAAAAGAAGTGGAAAAAAGGAAGGAAAATGCATTTAAATAGAAAATTAAGCAGAAGCGTCTGTTTTAACAGCAGCTTCACCTTGATTTTCAGCGGCATAGGGGATGCTATGTTACGCTCGCTCATCGATTCAAGTAATGGTGGAAAATGGGAATGATCTTACTGAAAACCAGAAAGTCATAGCAGGTAGCTGTACTGTTAGGCAAATCCTAGACATCTAGGCATTTGGCAGCTGTTTTTAGAGGAGCAACGCACACCCTTGGCTTGCAGATATGGCAGAGCCAACACAAGCGTTAGATGCCTGAGGCTGTGGCGGTGCGCTCTAGCCATCAGCCATCGGACCCCGATGTGTTAGCTCCCTTTCTGCTCTGTCCTCATGGGAGCTGCATGAGGAGCTGCACTAGCATCGATGGAACTGCTTCTGCTCCCAAAACTGTGTGGTTGCCTCCATACATCACAAGGGCAGAGCTTGAACCGCGTAGGATTTGTCATCACAGAGAAACTCTCTTATTGATGACTTACTAGTGCAGACACGCCTTGAACTGATAGAGGTGGTTTGGCTTTGGTCCCGATGTGAATGTAGGTAGACAGGAATAAAGAAAGAGCGTTTTCATGAAAGTTTATACTAATATGGTCTGTATTATCTTGCGGGGAAAAAAAAAAAAAAAGCCGTTTCAGGAAAATGCATATGTCTCTGTTAATGTTTGTGAATAGCTAAGAGCATTCTGTGGATCCTTGTACTTAAAAAAAATCCTGTCCTCGGCAAGTGCAACAACTCTGTGAGGAGTATGAGAACTAGAAAATAATTTTGCGGTTTAAACACAAGCAAAATTAACTTCTCTAGTTTTATTCTTGTGATAGGTAAATATACAATCCCAAGCAAGGGAACAACATGCTGCCTGTGCCACTAAGCTGGGGAGATAGTAATAAATCTAAGAATAAGTTGTTTATATTATTTTATCTTGTCAACTAGTCATTCTTATTCCTGTTCTCTTAACTTACAGATCTACATGAAATAGTTTTGTATGCTGGAAGTAGGAGATTTTGTGTTTAGATGTGTTTTTTATTGGCTGGTCATCCTCAGGTTTATCTTTTTAAATCTCATTGATCAAACAAAATTGAACTTTGTCCAACAGCTGATGAGTTTCATGGATAGAATTTTACCACCTAAAACCTCATACAGGTTTGTAATTGATTTCGCTGATGTTTTGACCTTTGTTTGTGTAGAGCTGAATCTCACAAGCAGTTTGGGTTTAGGTACTTGAAATAAAAGCGTTCGTGGGCCCAGGTACATAACGCTTTCCCTGGTTTTTGCTCTGTAAGTATAAATTCTTAAAATGAAATCCATACAAGTCAAAATATAAGCCTGTATTTTATTTGACCGTATTAACAAGGAAAGTATTACCTTTATCTTACAGAAATGTTGGAATCCAACAATATAATCCATTTCAATGGACTAGCTAATAGCTCCAGTTACCATACTTTCCTCTTGGATGAAGAACGGAGTCGGCTGTATGTTGGAGCAAAGGATCACATATTTTCTTTCAACCTGGTTAACATCAAGGAATATCAAAAGGTACTTTCATTCATGTTTTGTACAACGTAAATATATACTTTTAATGTTGCAGAATTCTTATTACTCAGACTGTATTGGGCACTGTATGAATTATGTAGTAAGTGTTTGAATGTCGGGAATACTATTACAACAAAAACATTTGCTGACTCTATGAAGAGAAATGTATAATGAGCCTAGAACCTATGACTGTATAATTTACAATTCTTATTTCAGATTATGAAAAAGTAAATGACAAGTGAATAATCCAGCTACTTCACAAACAAGACATACTTTCATGTTTATTGCTAAAAAGCCCAAACAACTATTTTGACAGTTTACACAAAAATGCCTCATTATTCTGTATTTGTTTGCAGATAAAAAGAAGGTGTTTGGGAGTCCGAGTGTTGCTTTCTCTCCTTTAACCCAGCACTTGTAGGCACTCTGCCTTTGCTGCTTTCAAACCAAAATAGATTCAGTATTAATAAGAGTAATAGGTCTGTAAAAGCTTGCCATTCTTGATGGAGAGGATAATTTTCCAGTAAAAGTTGGTGACAAATTAAAAGCTGACACGCAGTTCAGTGATGTTCTTCTGTTGGAGCCTAAATAAAAAATTTCATTTTTCATTTATTTTAATAAGACAAAATGCTAAGAAGGTAAACAATAGGATGGAGGTTTGATTTGTTATATTTAAGTATTTTGATGGCACATTTTAAAATTGAGAGAGTACCCTTTTATGAGAGATATATTGCTTCAATACCCAGGGATTTTTTTTCTTGCTTTTCCTGACCTTTTGCCCGTTTGACTATTAGCTTCCTAAGATGATTGCAATAAATACCTTGTGTTTTCTGTTCAGAGGGAAGACAGGCTATTCATTTGTATTCTCTAAGGAAAAAGGATAAAAGGAAAACAGGGTATTTTCTTTTCTATTCTCTTTAGAGCAGTTATAAAGGAAACTAGCTATTTATTTGAATTCTCTGAGGGATTGATAGCTTAATGTGCAAAACATCTGGAATAATTAAAGGAAAGAAGGTGTTTCCATTGCAGAAAACAGCTCTACAGAATGGGAGGAATTGTATCTTACACACTTACATATCCAGATACCTTTAGAATGCTACTTGAAATTACATACGACTATTACTATATTAAATAAAGCATTTCTGTTGGTAACGTGGCACTGAATGTTGGCAACAAACTTAAAGAACAGACTTACAATTTAGACTTTAGGTTTAAGAATAGGCAAAAGGCTTAAAAAATGTGGGGATCTGCTTATTAAAGACAGGAGGGTCACTAAAGCAACTTTGATCAAAATCACAATGCAGCCAGTGCTGCACTTGAGCTTGAACTTCACTAGTTGCTGTTTCCACCATGTAAAAAAGAACTCATGTTTCTGTCTAAATGTTAATAACATCATATGACTCTAAAGGAGCACAACTCAAAAAGCCAAACTTTCCAGTCTATTAAAAATGGTGGAATTTAGCTGACTTTTAAACCAAATTAGAGAAAAATATTGTGCTGTGAGAATAAGGAAAAAGAACATCTAGTCATTCATTTTATAGGTTAGAATGCTGGTTTGCATAATATAGAAATCTTTGCCCAAATCTTGAACTGAACTTGAACTAGTCCTTTTGGGAGATCTGAGAAGTTTGGTTAATGTTTTTCAACCTAGTAAATTTAAATTTTCACATGTCTCTGCACATTTTAAGCTGAGAATAGAAACAGGAAGTAGCAGGAATCCTTTGAGAGAGAATGTGCTCATAAAATTTTCAGCCTTATTTTATAGACTTAAGATGTTTGATTGCTGTTTGGTTTTCATTAAGTTTTAAGAAAATTTTGGATTTAAAAACGTGGTTGCAAACTGTATTTTCAAATGTCATATATAACACCTCCTTCAACCTCTTCTGTCATCCACATTCAGTCTTTTTTCTTTCCTTTTTGAATACTGTGCCTTTCATTTTCTTTTAACAAACTGTATTGAACACCAAGGCTGTAATCCAGACTCATGGCCATTCATATTGCATTATCTGAGGCTCCCAAATGAATAGCCTGGCATTTTATGGAAAGATCATGTTTTATTCTATATGTAATTCCTAAAAGCTTTTCAAAAAAACATGAATAATTGACTGTGAGGGTCTCTGGATTTTTTCTGTATGAGGTGAGATCCATTTTCTGCTAAGCAAACACTACAGTAAACCTAGGCTTAGGTTTACTTGTGTTAGGGTAGCTCTATAGGAACAGCATAAACATTTCTATTTTGATGGTGTGATACTTTTCAAATACCATAGCTTCTTTTTTATTATTTAATTAACTAAACCTAGTAAAAGACTGAACTAGTAGATACACTGAAGAGGCAAACACCTCATTTCTGATGCTGTAACTCTAACATGAGATTGCATTTCACACAGATGCAATTTATTGTTAGTGAGTATCTGCAATTTTTTGCTCTCAGTCTCCGTTCCATTACAAGAGATTTAAAACAGTGGAAGAACACTCACTTAACGGAGAATCAACCCTCTTATCATTAGTATTCAATATTCACTGCTCAGATTCACAATACAGGCTATATTTCAAGATTGTTTTTACTGTGATCCCTATTATCTCTGTTTTGCTCCTACCATTTCATTTCTTTGTTGACAAATTTTATGGAAGGAAAGGAAACAAGGAAAAAAATGGGGGAAAGAGAAACTGGGTAAAGACACTCTGTAGCATTTGGTCTGCAATTTGTGATTATTGAAGCATGAAATAACACAACGTGATTTTTGTTCTGTGCCTTTAGATTGTTTGGCCTGTATCTCATTCCCGAAGGGATGAGTGCAAGTGGGCTGGAAAAGATATTCTGGTAAGTACAAATCTTTTTAGCATTTTTTTTTCTTTTATAAAAGGTTGTAAATATTTTATTATGTCTTATTGTGTTAATTGTCAAAGTATTTTTCCTCCTCTGTAAGGTCACACATCAGATCATAACTTCAGTCTTGAGCTAGCTCAGCCTTCTTATTGAAAATAATGAAATTTTGTCTTTATGACTAACAGTTTAAATTTATAAATGGAAATCATGCAAATGAAATAAAAAATTTCTACCAAAAAAAATCAGCAAGAAAAAGAAGGGAGGAGAGGCATCAGAATGAGAAATATTAACCCTTACATAATTGTCTCCTGGTCTCGGGGTACATAATATTTTGACCTATTTTCACCCTGCTCCAGGTCCTAGTCCTACAGTGAGTTCCAAGAAGTGCTTTCTCTTTGTGGCATCTCATTGGAGTCAGTGGGTTTCCCTGAGCTCTTTCCTGCACGGAGTTCATAGCAAGATTGAGGTCAAAGTGGTTTTAACATTCTGCACCAGTTTTGGTGCCCCAGGAAAGACACTGTTACACTAGGTATAATTTTCTGTACATTTTCCCTCATTCCTGTGTACACCTTATTGCCTGTATTTATGAGGTAGGAGAGACATTGCCAGTAGCCTCCAAATAATAATCATTCCACACTGATAATAACTGTCTTCTTTATAAGAACAATATGGTAAATAGGAAGGCAGGGCTGAGGAAGGGGAAAAAAAGATAAAAAAAAAATACATGCATGCAATAAGGCAAACAAATACTTGCACAGCACAGCCAAATGGGAAATCATTGTGGTTACCAAGGTATAACTGAGAGTGGAACTTGGCCCCATGTGTATATGCTATTGGCCTGATTTTCAGAGATGAGTCTGTAAAATATTCATAATGCCAACCATAAGCCTCTAGAGAGCTCCATTTGAATAATTTCCTAGGTCATATTAAAAATAGTTTTGTCAGTCTTTACCTAGGCCATAGAGGACAGTTGTCTTCATAAAAAGCCATTTGGGAACAGTAGAGGTTGTTTAGGCAAAAACTAAGAAACAGGGGTTAAGCTATATATGTGAAGGGACAGCTAAAGTGCCAGGTACTTGGGCTATCTCATTACACAGAAATAATACATTTAAATTAATCCCTCTTCAGGTTCACAAATAATTTTCAGGAGTACTTTGCAAGGTGAGGACTAGAATATCTAATATTCAATGTTAAAAAAAAATAAGGCTAGTGTTAAATGTCTGAGCTAATTAACTAACCTTGCAGTTTGATCTTATACTGAGTATTATGACATTACATTAAGTAGATTTTTTTTATAGCTGGCTTTGAAACCTAGAAAATTAATAGGAGATTCAGCACCTAGAATGAAAGTATACTCTTTTATTTGTTAATAATTATTTTTAGAAATTCACAATAGTAAGAAAGAGTATATTTTATACATTGCACTAGGCTGATTCCAATACATTCATTGTAAATCACTGTTATTCTGGAGTGAGCTGGGAAGTTCAGGTGCCCATCCTCTGACTGCGGTCAGCTTGAGAGGGCTATTTATACTGTAACTATTTTATTCACCTTGATTCTTTTTCTTCCTATGGTACTAGGGTGGCTACACCTGCTGATCACGAGAAAAAGGTGAAGCCAATACCACATTCCAGTGCTGTCTGTGACCCTGGCACGTTAGTTGCCTGCTGTGGTCCTGTGCATTAGAAGCAGCCCTCCCATGAGCTGGTGGAAAAGAATAAGGCAGAACAGGGGTACAGAGTTTGGGACACAGTGCAGCCCAAACTGAGGATAACAGTAGTACAGCAAAATGTTGCTAGAATCAGATAATTTGTTTTGAAAAACGTTTTTCACATATATGGGTTGTGGGGGGTGGATTTGCTTTCGTTTTTTAATTTTCAGACTTCTCTACAAGAGGAGGTGAGAAATAAAAAAAATAAAGGCATAGGTCATAAGTGATGTATGTCTAATTTTGGTAGGCAACTAGAAGGATGGAATATATATCTGCGTGTTCAGGTCATCATCTTTAAATACGTACAGCTATCTATTCTTGCCATAAAACAGTGCATTACAAACAAAGTACTTAATGTAACTGCTTTAACTGTAATTACAGATAAAGATTACGGATCATTCAAGAAACTTATTATTCTTCCCTCATTTATTCCTTAAAGCCATTGTCAGTGCCTTGGGAGTGTGAAATATAAAGGCCATAAAAATAACTCAACAGACTCTCATTAGAGGGAACAAGAGAAATAGAGGACAAATAAAGTGGCATATAAAATGTGCTTGATTTAATATTGCTTTCAGCGTGTACCACTGCTAAGATATCAGATACTCTTCACTTGTGATGGTTCAAAACTTTTTACGTGACAGTCTACGCTTCTACATAGAGGTCTTTTTTAAATTTTTTTTGTTTTAATTATTGATCTCCAGGGGAACTCAGTGCTGAAAATGCAGGTCCCCACTAATAGGCCAGGTGCACTGCAGCAGCTGCAGCGCAAGTATAACCCCGGCTCTGCCCCACTGCTAACCTCAGCTATGACCTCTGCGATTTCCTCTCATAATTATAAGAGGTAATTTACTGTCGTTTTCACTCCTTCAGAGGGATTCCTTATACTGACGCTGTCAGTCATGCCAATCTAGGCGCAGCAGGTTTGTAGCTCAGGACAGTCCACGTGGGATTTGAGGAGGGCGGCTGACTTAAGCTGTTCCCCTCTCCTAATATCCCTTTGTTCCTTAAGCAGTCATTTTAATTTCTATTTCTTGCAGGGCTTAGTATATGTTAATTAGTCAAGCTTTGCTCAGTGGATAGAAAGATGTACCTTTTAAAGTATGCTTCGGATCTTTTTTTAATATGGGTAAGCTGAGAAGAGAGGCTGAAAGACTCACCCCAGCTATGCAATACTTACTTACAGCAGGACTTCTCTGATAGAAGTTAACTGCTACACTTTCCCATAAAATACAGACTTTTTTCCAATAAAATCATAATTACTGTCCCATGCAAGTACTTAGTATTACAATATATTTCCTTTTCCTCAGTATAGAGTATCACAAGCACCGAACTAACATTGTTCATGAAAAATTAGACTATAAATAACAAATAAACAAATAACTTATTTGCTTATGTAATTCAACTAAATGAGCAATTCTGTGAGGATTTCTTACTATTCCGGACTTCAGTCTCTCATTTGATCTATTCTGGTTGCTGTAAGTCCCGTGAATATTTCTCATGATTCCTGACCAGACCTTGGTAATGATCAAAGAAGACAAAGTCTCTGCAGAATATTTCTCAGTTATTATACTGAAATTACAGTACAGACATGCTGCTAGTCATATCCCTCAATATTTTGATTTTAAGATCTCACAGGCACCTGGGACCCAGCAGAAATACATGGCAATCTCTGCATTACATATGGGTTAAATAATAGGTAACTGCAAAAAAAATGTGGCTACAATTCCACTCTGACATTCCTGGGATGTCATAAACCAGCACAGTGAAGCTTGGGTGATTTACAAAAGTTACCAGAAACACTAGTTAGTTTTGCAGGTAGGGATGGGGTAGGGATAGCTTCTTGACTGGAAAGCTCATCTAGGCCTTAAAGCATTAATTTACTATTGTTTTAAAAGTTTGGTCTGCTGTTTAGTCGATTCATCTCTGCACTAGGTTTGGCTGAGGCACCGTAGCCGCAGTTAGCATGGTACACAATTAATCAGAGAAATCCCTATTAAAGGTTATGATAGATTTCTATGACCTGAAAGCTTTAAAGATGTGTTTCTGAAGGGCACCTCAGGATGTTATTTTCGAGTGTGCTTTGACTATCTAAACTATCTAAAAGTAGCCACTTTTAAAGATCCCAGCTCAAATTAAATTGTTGAAATGGTGCTTTCTGGCCTCTATGTGTATAAATCTTTAAAATTTCAGTGGGTACTCTAACAAAGTCATGTAGGACAAGTTACATGATGACAGATATTATACACACTTTGCATGCTGTATGAAATCGGCTACTCCCTGGATGTTTCTGGTGAGAATTAAATGTTGATATACAAACAGATACAAAGAGGACCAAGCACTTTCACTTGGTACCAGCAAGCTTCTACATACGCTCTGTCACATGAACAAATAGGTCCATACAGAGAGTTACACTTTTGTGTCATTTCCCTTAACAGCTAAAGTGTATCAGCACAATTGTGTGTCCATTAACACTGACTGCATTATAATTTATAGGAGATAGACATTGACTTGGGTTATTTAATTGCCGTCAGATTTTACCTAGTTATTAACTCTTACCTGAATTAACTGTGATTCATTTTTTTATACTTGATAGTTCTCTTGGTGGTAATTTGGAATCACTGTAGCTCAGAAACCTTCTCTCAGTTAAGAAGAGACAAGACTCTTCACATTATACATGATATAACTATATTCTGTGCATGCTTCTTTGCATTTAAGTGTGGCTGGCACTTAATATTGAGTTCATGGTTCATGCAGGTAGAATCACATGGCTGTAATTTAATTCACCATCACATTTGTAATGATAATATGTAATTTAACCCAAAATGTTCATATGCCATCTCAGTTTATGCTTCCTTTAAAGTTTTCTATCCCTCCCCTAAATCATCGGAAGTTTAACAATTCCATAGGCTTATAGGTCTGTCAGTGTGCAATGATTTAATTTGGAAAGAAAGAACAAAAACAAAAAAAAAAGAAAAAGTGTTGTGTAACTTAGCAAGTGTCCCTCAGCCATATCTGGTGATACTTTGGAAAAACAAAGTTGGCAATAAATGAGTGCTATTCCCTATAATTCATTTTATTACTGTTGTTGCCTTAGGGAAAACAGAAGAACATGGAGGCAGAAAGTAAAAGTAATTCTTTTCATCTGTTATTGTAAACAAAGATCTGAAAAGGGAATCTAAAAATTAAATATACAATGCTGGCTGGATCTAGAAAGCCTGCTTCTAAATTCATCTGACAGGCACAATTGTTCCGGTCAAATTACCTCTGGCCCTTTGGGTGTGCCAAAGAGAAGTTCATTCCTTTCTGTCAGAGTTCTTCCTTTGAGGACAAATACAGCCAGATTTCCAGCTTGTCTATCTATCACCAACCCTCACCGCCATCCCTGCTTCCTTTCTGGCTCCCTGTCTCCAGCGTAGCACTGAAATCCTTTAACAGAACCTAAAGACCCAGGATCCCCATCTAGCCTAGGGAAGAGGTGAACATCCCCTGGGAGTAGGAAGGGGTAAAGTGAGCAAAAATTCAAAGCAATGGACCTCCACTGAGGTTAGGGACAGAATTTACTCTCAGTATTACCTACTACAAGGAGAAATGTGACTTATGAGCCGTTTGTAGACAAATAGTGCCACTGTATATCCTTTCCAACTCTACAAGTGTCCCAGTTAGTATGCTGGGATTATTAGCTTGAGGGCTGCTCACCTGTAATATTGTCCATGATCTTTAATGTGGGCATGATTTCCTACCAAAGCGTTTCTTACCATTTGTGAGACGAGAGGGTGAGACATTTTGTAAGTAGTGTGCTGCTTTAATATTGCTGCTGCGTACAACTGCTTTGCATAGGCTACGAACAAACCAGAAAGAGGCGTATGGGTAAAAAAACCCAAACAAACCTACAACCCCTTCACTTAGAGGTGAACTGAGCTTGGTAAAAAAGAAGTATAATAGACTGGAATCTTTCAAAGTCCTGTGAAGCTCTCTAATATAATTTCCTGCCCGCCCCCGCCCCGGGAAACTCTGTGCCAGCTCCAGTTCTTGGATGGACCGCCACAACACACCCACCAGCATAAAGCCGCATTTATGGCTCGTAGTTCAGATGTTGATCCTACAGCTTGTGTTCATTTAGACATTTGCATATATTTCTTTATATGAACTGACCAAGGCAAATCAGTTACCGTAAGGTAATAACATGTGTACTTATACAGAGGAAGAATTAAGTTGGCAGTTGTTCAGATTTTCATATTTTACCCACTTACGTATCATGGGAAGTCATTTAAGTCTTTGAGCACGGGGAACAAATTGATATAGATCAAGGAGACAGCTAATTTTCCAATTTTGGCCTTATTTTCCTGTTTATAGGTGTGACTATAGAAATTTGCCTCTGAAGGAAACTTAATATTCATCGGATTTAATGCAGTCTTGCAGAAATGTTTTCTTTGTTGTTTTTGAAATACAAAGTCACAGAGTTAGGAAAGGGGAAGTAAAGGAGAAATGAAGGAAAACTTGTTCCCAAAATGATGGGGTTTAATTTTTTATCAATAGGTGTTCCTCATAAGCCCTAGTTTGGCCTTGGCAAAGTCTGAGAATTACTTTTATTTATGGCTGAGTTACCAGCTATTTCTATTTCAAAATTATGTTGGGTAATTCTTTGTTATGATTTATTGCATCCCAAGATGGACAGAGTAAATTTATTCTTTGTATGTTTCTTTGCAAAGAAACACATTCACTGGATAACTAGTAAAAATGATTGATATGTTTAGTCCCTGTTTTCTTTCAGGGATTCACTATGAAGTTCATGAAGTCAGAGAAAAGCCTTTTTTTGGTGTCAGTCACTCCCCGCGCCCCCCCCCCCCCCCCCCCGAATTTTCTTCACATTTTTTATATTTTAGCAAACAGACTGGGATTTTTTTTTATTTTGTTTGGTTTAGTTTGGGGTTTTTTTTCTGTTGCTTTAGTAAAAGGAAGGCTAGTTTAAAAATTAAGGATAGGCCTACTCTGAAAGATCACATATCACAGTTCCTCTACACTCAAGATGTGGTCACTATGTCATTATTGACTTTGTCCACAACTAATTTCCTTTCTGTAGTCCTGTTACTTACATACACCAAAAATAGTTCTACTAAATTCATTCCTGCTGCACACAAGCCTAAAATATTGTCTTTTTTTCTTTTGTAATAAGTAAAAAAACTGAATACTAGTTAAAGTTCTTAAAATAACCTAGGAAATAATATGCAATTATTTCCTATGTTGAAGCTAATGCTTTGTTCAGTTTCCACATCTTTATGTCAACGGAAGATCTTTAGAAAAACTGTGGAGAAAGTTTTGTATTCTGAAGATGGAACAAGAAAAGTAAGAACAGTAAATAAAGGGAGAATCTGTATCTTTTTCTCTTGCTTTTTTTTTTTTTGCTTGTTTGTTATTTTTCTTTTTCTGACTGAGTGATGTGATCTGTGTTGGATCAAATAATCTATTGATCTCTTTTTCCCTTGGGTAATTCCCTTGGGTAATTTAGCAGACAATCTGCTAAATCCAAAGAAGCCTATTTAAGTTGCAAATGCAAAGAGGAAAGGTAGGAGGATGCAAATATGTATTTTAATTTCTTAGTTTTGCTCCCAATTTTATCATATGTAGCTGTCTAATTTGGGGAAAGGGTTTCTGAAATGGTTGCTTTTACCCAGTTTTCCTTTGAATCTCATACCATGATCAGAATAGGTAAGGTGTAAGCTCTTGCTGTTGCTGGCCATGCTTCAGTTTGGATGAAGAAAGCTACAATAAACTTTTTTTGCTTGCTTTCAAAAAAAAGAAAAATTAAATTTAAGAAAAAAAAAGGGTTAGATTAGATATTAGGAAAAATTTCATCACGGAAAGGGTAGTCAAGTATTGGACAGGCTGCCCAGAGAGGTGGTGCAGTCACCATCCCTGGAAGTGTTCAAAAAACGGGTAGACGTGGCACTTGGGGACATGGTTTAGTGGGCATGGGGATGTTGGGTTGATGATTGGACTGATGATCTTAGAGGTCCTTTCCAATCTTAATGATTCCTACTTTTTACTTTCATTATAAATAATCCAGCCACCAAGCCAGGAAACATGAAATTACTACTCTACCCTTAACTGGTTTAGTGGTGGACTTGGTAATGTTAGGTTAATGGCTGGACTGGATGATCTTAAAGGTCTTTTCCAACCTAAATGATTCTATGATTCTATAATTCATTCCCAATTAACATATTCCAAAACTTCAGGTTACTATACATGTATCATGAATATAAAACAAACAAACAAACAAACAAAAAACAAAACACCCCCAAAACCACCCCCCCAAAAAGCGACCTAACAACAAAAAAAAAAAAACCCAAACCTCTCAGCAAACTCTCATTTCAACAATTTCACTTTAGTGTCAAATTTTTACTGAGTGGGAATTTTAGACTTGTCACTTAAGGTTTCTCTGTTCAGCATCTGTCTGTGGTGTCAAAATAGTTTAATATCCACACACAAATTCCCAGATTCCCACAGAAAGGCACAAGTAACTTCACAGTCTAGTTTACAGAGTATGTTTATTTACAGGCACAAATATTGCTAAGCAACTGTCCCTTGTAGATGCAACAGTCTTTTGCTTCCTTTCAACACTTCATGGTTTTATGTTCACTTTCAGCATAGAAGTTTTAAGTATATTTGTCTTAGGTGGCTGTGAGTGGAAGTCGTTACAGGATATGTCTGTAATATGCTGAATAAAGGCAAGCTTACTGATACGGAATCTAAGTGCTTTATGTGCCTACAACAAGCTTGACAACCTGTTTGTCTGAAATACTCCACGCAATTAGCAGGTGTTGATCCTGTTTGGAAAGGTGAGGTGTAATCTGATTTCTCCAGGAGACAGGTGACTACTCCACCCAGATAGAAGAGATAAACCAGAGACACTCTTTAGATCTAGACTGTGGTTGCAACTTAAATTGCTGCTGGGCTTGGTGCGACTGCTTGAGCTGAAACCAAGCAGTATTGTTCATTTCTTTGCTAATAAAGTCATGCCAAAAATGTGGGACAGGATTACTCTACAGAGCAAAACCCATTTTGTTTTAGTTATGGTCAGAAAGGGACTGGCTGCCGCTTGACCTCAAGTCTTCCTAATGTTTTGAGTTATTCCTGAAATACTCTTCTGTTCCTTAAATAAATTCATTCTGTGCTGTATGAAGTACATACTACTGAAAAACATAATTCAAAATAAAGGAAGCTTGCTAATGCTCATAGAAGAGTTTAATGTACAGCAATCGTGCTGTGGTTGCAAAATCCTGAAAACCCACTTGTTTGCTGGACTGTATCCACAAAGGACTTTGTTTTGCCTTGTTAACTACGCATTAATCAGAGGTACAAAAATATGAGATGTCATTAAATCAGGCATTTAGTGCTGCAGCCTTTTCTTGATATCCCTTTAGCTGTTCACAGGTCCAAAACAATTATTATCTGCATCTGCTGAATGAAGATTTAAGGACTGGAAATATGTCTTGTAATTTGAACATACTGAATACAGAAAAATTTGGAGAAATTTCGCTTCCTACGATCGCTAGGTCAGATGGTTAGTGCTGACAACAAAGATTTGAAGGCCTGATGTGTTTAGTCCATGCAGTCAAGGGAGACATCCTTAAAGCATGGCTTCTAATGGCTTTGGGTTTACGACTGTTTTCAGGACAGACCCTAGGGAGTATTGCACCCGCCTTAGCTGCCTCCATGATTACCCTTAGTGGTAAACTCTGGGCAAATGAGCAATACTAGCAGTGACCACCAGATTTGCGACTAGGGAGGTAGGCAGGCAGGGAGACATTCTATGCAGTTTTATGGCTTGAAGGAATCAGGATATATCTGCTTTTTTTGGGCGGCTTTTTTTATATAATATACTTTGTTAGTTGGCTTCTTTTTTCCTGTCTTGATGCTTTAATGGTTTAAATTTATGCAGACATCCTGCAACTTGAGTAAATTATACATTTTAAATATTTTTATGAACTCTTGTCATATAAAAAAATCAGAGAGATAACAGGCATAACTTAATTGGAAAGATAACTGGAAGTACAGTAAGCTGTACTAGGCAACCAAAAATGTCTTATCAACCCTCATCAGCACCCTCAGTCTGAAATATCTCAGGGCACATCTTGACAGCAGAGGAAAATCTAAATATGGAATTAATCAAGGGTTCCACTGTAATGTTGGCAGTGGTCACCGTGCCTAAAAGTAGCGTCATTCCTGACATCACCAGAGGGATCAAGTCCTCCAGATTACGATCCAATATAAAGTCCTCCAGATTGCAATCCAATATAAGGGCCACTGGATCTGGGGATCTGTCAGCATTTCCAAGCTCTGAGGTGGGAAGACAAGCACAATTAGAATTCACTCCACAAAATAACATAGATTTGTAAAAGAGACTAGGTATTTTGTTTACCTAGACATAGTCTAGGTTTATGCTGGATTTGTGTTTGTGTGTGATGCAATGTACACTGCTTATAAGGCTTTGACTAGTGGGGATGTACTCCCCAAGAACTAAGTCAATAGAAATCCTTTTCTGTAACACAGACCCTGATACTTCAGCTGCCCAACTAACTTCACACAGCACTGCAGGCTGACTCTTTTTCAGAGGGTAGGACTATGAAACATTGATCCTGCTAATTGCAAGGTACAATAATGACAAAACAGGGATGGAAATGATGTTATTGATCCAAACTGCAAGAGGTACACGTAATAAATCATAGTCTGCAAATGTTTTCATGCCAGCTGGCCTCCGCCCCTCTAAAATCATCCACCTGCCTATACGGGTGCAGCTGGAAGGTTATCTCGTCAAGTACAGGTGCCAGGCATCATTTCCCCACCCATTAAGGCCTGCAAGAAGCTCCAAGCACTTGGGGACTTTCCTGTTATTGCCAATGTAGTGCTTAGCACGGTAGCTTTGCATCAGTGTTACCAACTAGCTTACGCCAATAAAATAAAATTTAAAAAGATCATTGCATTTTAACAGGACTGGAATAATTTACCTTGTTGCATGCCTATTCTGGGCCTGTTTAAGCAGACTGTGCTCTTTGACCAAAGTTTTTAAGTGCTACTGTAATGGAAAGGGGGGAACAGTAACAATTTTTAAATAGTCTTACTGCATTTTACAAAAACTTGCACACAAGCAGCAAGAGCTGTGAAAGCATGTGCCGTGTAGGGCTCATCCTGAAGAGGACCTCCTTGCACATGCTGCTTACTGACATGCTAAAGTGTTTGCAGGATCTAGCTGAGAACTGATCATCTGTGTACATGGCAATCACATGTATTTATTGCACTAACACTCCAGAAATATTTTGCTTGAAACAATGCCTCTGCATGCTGAAAAAGATACCTAGCTGATACAGCTGCCGATCACAGCTGGCAGTAGCCCACTAGCGAAAGATAGAAGTTAAAAAGGTCCCTGATAAGTCCAGAACATCTTTCAGCATTGTGATAAAATTGAATGACAGCAGTAATATCAGGGATTACTTGTTCTCCGTGGATATTCCTGACCTCGCCACTTGAGAATTCAACTAATTGGACAGAAGAAGAAAAAAAAAGTAAACATATTAATTAAACTCGTGTATGGGACTTTATGTAGAAACTGTCCATCCATTTGATTTGAAAGACAAAACACGTATTTATTTTGTTTGTCCAGCTGTTAGACGATAGCTTTAAATCCCCTTGTCCATCCAGTTTAGACAAAACCTTCTGATATTTTAATCACTTGGCTATGTGGGAAGCCTGAAATAAAGGAAGAATGTATTACAGGGTCTGATCCTTATCTGGATTAAATCAGCAGCAAACTGTTGAAGCTAATGATACTGTAAAGGATTATTTAGCCTTCTACTTACTGCTATGCATAATCGGGCCATTTGCATTTGCTGTCATATCTGAGAATCAGTATGGATATCAATGCTGGTTAAAAAAAGAAGAAACAGCTTTCTTAAAATAATGAGAAAAATTTGGATATTCGTTGGTCACAGGGACTTACCCTTTAACTTCCACTTAAAAAGATGTCATTAAAAACTCTTTGCTGCATCAGTAATCCAGATCGAAAGATGTAAGTTCCAAGCTTCTGGCAGAGAGATAATTACTGGAAACTCATAAAAAGCACCTAAATTCTGTTTTAATTTTCATACACGGAGCAGATGTTTTGACAGATGGATGGACTTTATTTTTGTAACTGTCCGGGAAAAGTCTGCATAACACAGCCTAATCAGTGTTACATATCTGTAATGTTTGTTTTTCAGTCTTTCTGCATTTGGCTCCTATGCTTTTGGTGGCAGACATTTTCTTTATAATTTATTTTTTCAGGCTAATCTCTCTCTGCATAAGCCCTTCTATCAATTTGATATATAAATATTAGAAAACTCTTAAAAAATAAATGTGTATGTTTGGTTAGTAAGTCAGACATATCGATCTTCATACAGTGGGTGCCCTTCTGGAAAACTTAATTAACACTTTACCTTCTCTTCAAGACAGGCCCTCTGCCCTTATAGATAGTGTATAATATTTGGAATTGAAATTTAGAGTTAAGATCTCTGTCCAGGCACCCTGGACCTCTTTGACTTTAATTCACACTCTAAATGTAAATGACAGTCTAATAATTTCTCAACTTGTTCTGCAAATAGGAGTGTAGCACAGCAGAATTTGCAGTGGGTTTGGTGCTTTGGCTGCATTACTGTAGTATGATGCAAATGGTTTCAGCCACTTTCATTTCAATAAACTGTCAGTGTGGAGCTGAGCATCTGAACCCCATAACATCCTCAGTCAAATTTAGAGGAAGCATGAACATCTATAATGTACCTTAGGTTAAAACCTTTTTCTCACTCAGTAATGCCCAGTAAACTTCTGGAACACTGTTCCTTCCAGGTGGCCAAATGAACCTTTAACTCCTGGATGCAAGGTAGAATGGATTCAGCTGGATGTCCTTGTGCCCTCATATGCCAAACCAGCCCCGGGAAAGCCTGTAGCATCTGCTTGGGCTTTGGTGAGGGATACAGTCCATATTGCTTCAAGCAGAGAAATAAACTGGATTGTGCCCTAAGTTTGGGGTGAGTGCTTCAGCCACTGCACGTGGCCGAGCCAGGACAAGGCACCAACCATTTCTTTGGCCATGATTTGGAGGATATTGGCCATCGTGCCATCACAGGGCTGTTTGCAGAAGCAGCTCCAGCAGTTACACTGTAAAAACAGCAGCTACCTAAAGACGTTCCCTCTGTCAGGACAGAGGCAGAAAGACCTCACAGGCTTTGCTAAGAGGTCTCAGACATGAGCCTAGCTGCTCAGATTTTAAGACGGAGGTACTTCTGAACAAGGCCAAAGGCAGAACCTACAGCTCTTGGCGAAACCTTATACCATTTATTGAAATATAAATGAAGATTAATCCTCTCCAGGGCTAGGCAAGATAAATGAATGGGGGTTTTGAGGACTGCAGCAACTCCCACATGATGTACCTAATTTTCTCTTTTCTACCTCAATCATTCTGTACCATGTGCAATCATTTATGCTTTCTGCGGTAAGTATGTATATATAAACTCAAGCTTTAGGGCATAAACCAGTGTTTAGCTTTATATAGACAAGAAAAGTTTCCTAATATTAAGCTGCCCAATATAGTAAACAGGATTATTAGGTGGAAGAATTTATAATGATTCACTATGGTGATTCCAGTGCTCCTCTTCTTCAAGATTTATTTTTGTAACCCATCTAAGTAATACTTTCCTGGCTACCGAGAACTTTGCAAACCTTGCATTCATTTTCATTCACATTATTAGGCTAAAAGTATTTTAAAATCCCACTCCACCCTGCTTTCACAAATGAAAAAAAAAACCCTGATTTCCACATGGAAAATAATTTTTAAAAGTCTAATTTTCTTCCTTTGACTGTTTTACTTGACAAAGAACAATATTCAAAAGGCATGGATATGTCCAGAATATGTTCCCTTTAAACAGCATCCCTTTCCCGGGGAAAGTGAAAATAGACACAGAGGTACTGGAGGGCTGAGCTCACGTGCAGACACAGTGTTTAAATTCCCTGATAATTTGTTCCTTACTGCTTCTGGCTCTGGGTTACTTCCTCATCCTCTAGCGGATATTTTCTCCTGTCTGCTGTGTTTTACCGAGATACTACATTTCTTTTGTTGTCTTTGTCTCCTTTCCAGTGCCTTACACTCTGAGATCATGCAGTGAAATGCCTCGTCCCGCTGGCACAGACCTTCACACTAACAGTGTGGTGCTGGCCCGGGGGTCTGGCAAGGGGAGACGCTGCCAAGTGGGACAAGCCCGGCTGGAGACACCCAAGTCATTCCAGGCCTCCAGCCAAGGGGGCCAGGGGGTTGCTTTGTAGTCGAGCTGATGTAGTCACTGGTGTCGGGACCAGCAGAGCCGTCTGCCAGGTTTCCCAACTGGAGGTACCACTGCAGAAGCCTTGCACTGTGGGCAGGACTGGGGAAACGGAGACTGAAAGTTGGAGTTGGTCACCCAAGTCTCATGTCGTGGCCGACCCAAGTCACCTCCCTGCACGTGCACTTTACCTGATCAGAATATCTTCTTTAGCGTACATGTGGGCTGAGATTTAGTCTGAGCGAATCCTTTAAAGCTGCTAAAGTTCTCACAGCATAGATTTACGGGAAGCTTTTTTTTTCCCATAGCCACGTAAACTGAGAAAACCTAATATTCACCATCACGAAGCAGACTCTTGCTAAGTTCGGAATATCACTCGCAAGCGCACAGGTACAACATTTCCACACGTTATGCTGTACCTACGCAGCTGGACTTGAGCACACTTAGACAAAGGAAGGAATCCGATTATCCTGCAATTGAAATCAATGTGCCTGTTGCTATTGTTCCAGCGGGAATAGCAGCGTCTCCCAGGCAGGGCAGAAACTTCACTTTGAACTTCCTGAGTTGACAAGGGCTTAAATCAGAACTGTAACTTTACTTTGATGTCATTTATTGCGATTTAATACCCCTCTTTATTTATTTTTTTACAATCATGTAAAATATATAAAGAAACCTAATCTGTTAGGGAGGTGTATGAGAATTTACTGAATAGACCTTAATGGTTCCTTTATGCAGCTATAAAACACAGGGAAGCTATAAGAGCAGTCTGAACTGGAGTAGGAACTTTAACTGTTATATAAATTTATTTGTCATAGTCAAAGGTTTATTGCTGCAGGTATTTACCTTCCCCATTGTTTAACTAGGTTGTGTATTTCTCAGACTTCTATGGTAAAAAACATGTTGTACAAGGAATTAAAGAGAACTTAAAAGCAGGGATGACTAAGCCAAATCTGCTTTCAGAAATATATTATAAATCCAGAGTAACTTTACTGATATTAACGCAGTTACACTACTATCAACTGAACGCTTGAAGCTAAAATATGGCTATGATAGAGTTAATTCCCCACCACCACCACCCCCGCTGCCCCAGGCTAATCTGGAATAATTCAGTAAAGCTGATGATAAAATTTTTCTTAATTTCTATCCATAGAAATCAAAGAGGACTCTGCCCCTAAACTAAATAGGGTTTTCCATCTCACTTTTAAAGTATTAGCTAATACCTTTTTGCTGTATATTACAGATAAGCAGCTGAACGGTATTTAGTGAATGCATATAGAGTCACAGGTGGTGTGTTGCTGTAAATCAGAATAGCTTCTCTGAAATCAGCACAACCTGTTTTGATTCACACTGGCTGTGGAACTAGCCCATGTACTCACAGCGTTGTGCAAAGGTACGTGTCCACTGGCCTCAGGCAGGCAATTTTTGAAAACTTTAACAAACCATAGTAGTAGACCACAAAGATTTTGAAAATCATGATACATCAAAGCAGACAAGACAAAGCACAGTCCTACAGAAACAGTGGTGTGATTAAATTTGGCCAGATACAACTCTGAGAAAATTCTGAATTATTTAATAATGTACAAATTGGTCAGTTTTAAGTTATGTAGAGTCAAAGTCAGATGCTCCATCTGAAACACAGAATATCAGAGTTTAAGAAAGGATCTATTTCTTTTTTTTTTTCATTTTTAACATTATTAAATGTTAATAAATATTATTAAAATTTACAATATTTGCCCATTTTTATTCTTGCAGACATTGAATTATTAACACACTTTCATCATTTTTCCATATTTCTTTTCTTGAAAGGAACAAAGGACAACAGCATTAAGAACAATAACAAAACATACACTGTAATTTTGATGATTTATGCCAGGTATTTGCTTAGTACTCTACCAGTGTGACAATGGTAGCGGTCTGTGGATACATATGCGTATAATAAATGTATGTTCATGTTTATACATGTGTGGGAGGAAGAATGCTTATGCACCAGAAATTGTGTGTGTTTTTATTAAGAAAGGTCAGAATGGAAAGAATTAAGGCAGACCCCTGGTAACATCCATCTCTATTTCTTTCAATTTCCTGTTGGATTACCTTAACTATCCCTACGTTTTCTCTTCCATCTCAGTTGGAAAGATAACTTAAGTTATCAGCAGTAAGCCAAGGTCGTAGTAAGATTCTGTATGCTTTTCTCTGGGTGCTCTTTTTAGTACATTGCCATTATCTGTTACACAAATAAACAACAAAATTGGAAGACCAATGTCATTTCAGTACAGTCCTTTGTGTATGTGCAGAGTATTTTATCTGTGTAAGTTTGTTGCTTTTCCCTGTGGTGGCCTAAGGCATGCCTCAAATTGCACATGCATTTTCCTGGCAGAGCCATTATTTTGTGTTTGAGAGTATCTGGTTTAATTAGCAAGCAAGTTACAGAGACAGATGATGCCAGTCAATGAGACTTCTGTGGAGGCGGTAGGTCAGGTGGTGTTTCCATGGTCTCTGGTCCACTTGGAGAGATACAGTTGAGTGCTGTACCAAAAAAGTCATCAAATGTGTATAGAAAAGTTTCTTTCATTTTTAGCACAAACTTAACTGGAAATAGTTATTTTATTTCAACGTTCGTATTTTTCTCCTATTTGAAATCCATTATTTGTAATTGTGTCAGTAGACTGATTCGCAGGCATTGACATGTTTCTTTTCATTGTTAGATCTGATTGAAATAAAAATATTAAATAAACAGAAAAAGTTGACATCTTGACTATCAGGTTAGACATTTCCATTTTAATAACATTAGGCATTAACGATGGCATTTTTGTTAACAGATAACTGTTAATGTTTGTACTAGGGACTGTTAGTGTTGCTATTAAGTTTTTAATTGCTGAGAGCTAGAATTACTCACGATGGATAATTTACTTAGGTAAAATATGTAAAGTCCAAGTCTTGCAAAGCTTATATTCTAGGGGCTGTCAGTAATTGCATTAAAGTTTAGTGTATGTATTCATCTTTATAAAACTGTCCCCTAAACACAGACAATGGGGGTGAGGCAGCATTCATATTATTCTTAGATATTTTATATCAATGACTTGTTTTTCATCACCTCCTTCCATCTGGCCCATCTTTCTTCTAATTGTTACTTAATTGAATACAAGCAAACAGTTGGTCCATTTTTCTTCATTATTTCATTCTGACACATTTCTATAAATGGGTTTTGTCTCACAAACATGGCAATAGCATAAATTACAAAGACGAGGCATGTCTGAAAAAAAAAATTAGGAATTTTTTTGCGTAATCTTTTCTTCAGGGGCGGATGCTTTATTAAATGGCAACCGAAGATATTTAAATGAGAATCTAAATCAGGCTATTTATTAAATGCTTAGAAATAAACAAGCTTATAAACAGCATGAAATGATCACACTTTTAAAATCTGTTCATTCAGCCATACATTCCTAACACAGAAGAGCTCCCATTAGTCATAATCACTGAATTAACTTTGTGGATACATTTTATTTTCCTCCTTTTTCTTTGCAGAGAGAATGTGCTAATTTCATCAAGGTGCTGAAGGCTTACAACCAAACCCACTTGTACGCCTGTGGAACAGGGGCTTTTCATCCAGTCTGCACCTATATTGAAGTTGGAAGCCATCCTGAGGTAAACTATCTTAAAACAATATTTTTCTTTTTTTCCTCTTTTTAATCTTTAGTGGTGTTTAGCCATGACAGCTTCCTGCCAAAATGCACTCTCACTAGTTTCTGTGGCTCGGTGAGTGGATCTGATAGGACCTGCTCCTGGATCAGGTGCTGATGTGCTGATTGATAAATCACAGCAGAATCTGTACTTTTCTCCCCTACACAGCATCTTTTCCTCCAGGGGCTTAAATAAATACGAGTACACCGATTCTGCCTGGTTCATGAAGTTAAAAGCACTCTCTTTTTTTGGTCAGGACAGATACCATCTATAAGAGGGGTAGTTCAGCCTGTGTGCTTATTCTGGGGCCAGCTCTGTCCTTTGTTCTCCTACTAGTCAGTACAGTCTGACACCACGGCAGATTTCTCCCAGCTGGGAATTAAAATAGTGTCACACATTCATAAATCCCATTTCTCAGATTTGTCCTAACACACTGACAGTTTTTCATATGTGACCTAGGTTTTGTTTCCTTGCTTTTTAGTGAAAAATAAATCACTTTTCCTCCCCCCCCCCCCCCATTTTTTTTAATCTGTAGGTTGCTGATTTTTGCTTATTGTTACAGAAATCTTGCAGTAGCTCTTGTACTGTTTTGTCAGTGATCGTCATAACTAAATAGATAAGCATGGTCTCCTCTGGTGAAAAACAGTGTCGCTCACAGAAAGCAATGGGACTATGCTGGTTTTCCTGGCTGAAGATTTGACTAGAATGTCGCTGGGCTCCATTTCAATACGTTTTCTCTCCAGAAAAGCCAGTCTTTTATCTTCCTGTTCAGTGTGTAGTATAAATTAGTCCACTTTGTTTTCAGTCTGGCTTACCTGAATATCGTTCGATGGACTGTTTCAGTTTAGCAACCAGGCTCTTGATGTGTTTTCAGCAGTCACTAATTTATGGATATGTTTTATTGGTGAATCCATAGTTGTGTTACTTGTACCTTTTGTGATATTCAAAGAACAGCTCTTTCAAGTTACCTTATGGTTTTGCAATTCAGGTTTGCAGATTTCCCTGAAAATAAAGACATCACTGTTAAATGAATGAAGACTGTTATTTAAAAATCAGAATTTCTTCTTGTAGAAAAATTAACAGACCTTTTGAGTGTTGACTTTATAGTCTGGGAACATTTTTTTCCTATAAAAATGTCTTTTGATGTTTGAAACATGAGTCTTTAAAATGTTCTGAGCATAAGGGTATGAAGGGATAAAGGAGCTGCAATGTAGAATGGGTTTTTTTCATATTCTTTAATGCTTTATTCCAGAATGCATTCTTGGCAATTAGTGATTGTCTCTTGACCACACACAGTATGTCATTGCTTACTGCATTAAACAGATTCTCTGCTTCCTGAGATGCATTTGGGAATTGGTAGACATATTAATTAACTCTAGTTCCGTAAGATGTGTGTCAATCAATTCTTGGCTATCTGCCAAGTGAATCTATCTGCAGAGAGATAGCTGGTATGAGGTCATTTACTTCTACATTTGGCTGTTTTATGACTGTACCATAAAACTAACACACACTTTATCAAGGATTTATAGGAAGGATGATCAGAGTTGAGAGGCCAGATCCAACCTTGGTTTAACATTCTGGATTTTGAGACACTTGAGTCAATGATGCGTTTGGCCCTGGAGCTGAAAGAGGATGTTTGTTTTAGCTTCTTTTGGCAGTCCCTAACTATCAACAAAATCTAAGTTGTAGCTGTTTTGGTCATTTATGCAGTAAGTTTGTTGGTCCCTGTGTGCCTCAGTCATTCTCTTGACCCTTGGCTTCACCTTCACAAACCAGGGAAGTCAGAGTATGTTTATCTGAACTGCCTCGGACACAGTTAGCTTTTGATTTCCTTTTCATACTTAAGCTATGAGTGAAATAATCTTCACCTGCCATTCCAGTGGCACAAGTTTCTGTATCCTCTGGCCAGTGAAGCAGGAGGGGTCACTGCCTTCTCAGCCCAGGCCTGCCCATGCAGAGAGAAAGTGGGGCAGGCAGGAGGCAGCAGGCTTCTCCTCAGGCTTTGACAAATCTGCCAGTCAGCCTGGGTCCTGTCCCTTGCAAAGGTGAAAATCACACAAATAAATGAATTGATTAGGTTTGCGATGCAAAATAATCTGTCCTGTCTCTGCCTCTCAGCTCCTTCCTTTCCCATACCACCTAGCCAGGAATTTCAAATGTGCATCTCCTCCTGGAGCTGGGGAAGAGGAGGGTGCTCGACTGGCAGTAGCTATTAGAGACACCACGAATGGGGAGGGGGGCAGATACGATATTATCCCCTGCACCTCTGCACACTGCATCTGTGAGAGCCAGATGGTTTACGTTGTCATGTCAGACAGCAGCACTGGACGCGTCAAAGGGCCATCGCTTCCATATCATGTATAGTTTATACGTCCCTAGCATACTAAAAAAGGTAAAAAGTGTAAGTGAAGGCAAGCTGTTGATTTTGAGCTAAAAAATTGCAATCTGAAACATTTCCTGAAGATTCATTTTCTGCCACAACACTTGTGGAAAATTAACTGACTTCACCATCTGCTTATTTATTTTTCAAGTACTTAGAGAGGTAAATGTGAAGTGATTAGGGGAATCGTCAGGGAATGTACCTACTGCCTAATAAGATTGCTTGTTTATGTGAGCTCTGAATATAACCCACCTGCCTGAGTCCGGTGGAGGAGAGGAAATTAGTGTGTGCCAAACTGAAGAGGATGGAGAAGTGAAATTTAAAGAAAGAAGTGGCAAGCGATAGAGGAGACACTGGAAGCATTTGGAGCAGGCTGCAGGAGGCTGGAATATGGTACTATTTTTATGATTGGGGAAAGGAAATAAATTACTTTGTGTGACAGTCATAAAGTAATGGGAATATGAATTGTTATAGCTGTTGAATATCTCTTCAATATGAAGCAGCCTATTGCAGCCCCATTCCGTACTTGAAGAAAACCATTTCTAGTGATGAAACTAGGCAGGTCTAATTGAGTTTGATGAAGTACAGTATCAGAAATAATAATAAAAAGGTAAAAGGATATGAACAGCATGCTGTGCATCTGATTAAAAATGATCTGTGTAAATGTATACAACCTAATATGTTGTGAATTACACCGCAGTCTAAGGAGTAAAGCAGACTAATCTTCACTTAAATCCATTCCAGATGTGTAAGTGAATAACCACAGTATTTAGAGAGAAGAATGAAGTTAAAGTTTGAATAGACTTCAAGCACATGAGCCATGAGTAAGCAAGAAAGAATATATTTAGAGAGAATGTAGCATGTGTATGTGCAGAAACACCTCAGGAGGGCCTAATTTAAAGCTCAAGATCATCCATTGGAGGGGCTGTATTTGTGCCTTCACCGAAAGGGGCAAACTGGCTCATATGCAGATGTCTGTATTGTACGTGCCTGAGTGTAGGTGAGATGACCTAACACAGACAGCTACACCAACTTCAGGGATCTGGGGTTAGGCAACATGGGGCATTCTCTCCACATAACGCAATAAAGTACAAGAAACCAATTACCAGACAAAACAAGAAAGTAATTAGCAAAGCTATGTTCTACTCCCACTGACTTCTGAGGAAACAGGATTGCATGTGTAGGAATGTTGTACTTGAAGGTTGCAAAATTACACAAGTCAGATCTGTGATTGAAAGGAACGAATCCAACTGCAGGGAGACGCAGAGGTGCATTAAACCCGCTAGAAACTCACAACAGGATGCAGAATGCACCTGCCTGTGCATGCCTGCGCAGGGGGAAGGAGCCCTGCTCCCTCTCCCCGGGGCTCCCTTTGGGGTAGTTTGTGTGAACCAGCAGGGAACAGTCCTGTTTAGGAAAGAACAGGATTTTCCATTTACTTAACCCTTACATACAGGTGGAGGTATGGAGAATGCCCTATAGAACCTTTTTTTTAACACTCAGACAGGCATTGCAAGAGCTGTACAAAATTGTTTGCCAGATCCTCAGCAGGAATACATTAGGGTTTCTTCAACAGAAGTAAATTAATAGATGCTGTCCAAAGAACTAACATGGCTTCTTTTACTGTCTCCTAATTCCAAATTTCTTGCCATTGTCCAACAGATTAAAAATAATTTTTAACTGGATGAAGTTAAAAGATCTGGGATCACTTTACTTCCAGGTTATTTCTCATTCTTAATCAATAAAGAAGCTCTAAATTTAGTTCGGATTTATGTTGTACATAAAACATTAAGTTATTGCATATGAAGTTATATAACACTACCACCTGTAACATATTTGCTTTTTCCGGACTCTGAGTATTTTAAAAATCTTTGGTTCAACTCATAAAATTTTGCTGAATTATGCTCTCTACTTTTTTTTTTACCCCTTCTGTACTTCACATTAGAAGAGGTCTAGAGTGCATTTTCGAAGTAATGGACATCCTGTTCTGATACATGTATGCATCTTTTTTGTCTGTATGTATGTATTATATACATGTATATACCGACAGAAGAGCAGTTTTCTTCCTAAGAGAATGACTCTGAAGGAACATATTACTTGAAGGACCAGTGCTACTGCTGGTAGAAAACATGTTGCGTCTCATTATCTAATATAAAACTCAGGGTGAAACATTGACTTCAGTAGTAGCAGATGTGGCATAAATTGGTCCTTCATTGAAGACAGCAGAGTTGCGTCAGTTTACATCACTTAGAATTCTACCTGTGGTTTTTAAGTGAAACATTTAAGCAAATGATTTTTTAAGTTAAGAATCACCTCAGGCTAATTTGCTTTCCATCTAATTAATTGTACCTTTATATGGCATTTATATGCTTACCAAATATAGAGAGAAAATATGAAGGAAAAGGACAGTGTTAAAGGATGATTCTCATTTATGATATAACAGTTGTGTGACATAATAATTATTTATGACACACTACTTCCAAGCATCACTATAATCACAAAGAAATCCCAGTAAAGGAGGATCTAGTTTACAGACCATAACAGACTATTTTAGTCCAGAGATGCTTTAGCCTTTCAAACCCCTAGATATCCTGTAAGTACAGTACATGCAAATAAAACCGAAGAGCCAGATCTCTAGCTTATCTACAGTGTAAGTACATTTTAGAGCACTTCTTTCACTTGCCTGGGTAGTTTTGCCATGGGGAAAAAAAGAAATCATGTCTTAGATGCTTGAAGATGTACTTCACCTTGTTTCATAAAAAGCAGGATAATGATTTCTGCTATACTGGGAAATCCCAGGTACTGGATCTTTTCGTTGTACTGATGTTCTTGTCTGTGGAGGATGGCAGGTGATGGGATAGTCAGTGTTAGGCACACATCTGTCCAGTCATCTCACAGGGTCAGTGGCCAAAATCACAAAATAAAGAGGTTTGACTGCTCTGGAGGCTGCTAGGTCTGCAAACCATCACTTCTGCTGCTCCACATTACATTGATTTCCAGTTCCTTAGGCTACCCTGTGTGAAAACTCTGCATAAAATCAGGCTTTTCACACATGTACAATTGTTAAAAAGACTAAATCTTGGCATAGCTATAGTCTTCCTAGCATTTTTTAAGTATATAGTTTTATATACAGTTATAGGTAGCTATATATAGCATATAATTCTTTTTCCCAGCCATAATTCACTGTCATTTGTTGGCAAGGGATATGCTATGGGAACTTTCCAATGACCCCAAGACAATATTTACAAGAGGAGTACAGTGAAGGGACAGAGAATGTGACAGTCCTTTCTCATAAGACAACCTAAGCAAGTCATTTGTTCTGGTAAGGTCTGACAAATATTTCTGTAAGGAGACCAGGATGTGTTGTTGGAAGCTCTACACATTTTTAAGCACCATCATGCAGAAGCATGTATTCCTTACAGGCTGAGTGCTATGTCCCAAATGGTACCTCTTGTTATGTGGCATTATCTTGCGATAAAGTTACAGAAGTAGAAGGTCGCCATAAAGAGGTAACCTGATTCCCATTTAAAAGTCTTTTTGAAAAACTCCATAAACCCCTTTGTAAGCAAATATGAATCAGGTTCATGGTTAAATGCTATTATTTGTGAAGGCATGTCTTTGAATACGCTCCAGATCTCCTTTGACTTTAGCTGTATTTTCAACACTTGTTTGCTAAAAGAGAACTTAGATGAGGAAAACTCAGATTTTTCCAGACTTCATCATGTCATCCGCAAACAAAATATAATTCCAATAAAAATTTATTTCCAGAGTAGATCTTTTAAAGTAGGACTGTTAGGCTTTATGTGATAATTTAGCTGTCGGAATAGTTTAATTTATGAGGTAAACTTCTCTCAACTGAATAGCACACATGGCAGCAATGGCTGACATCTTTCTTACCGCTCGCAGTTGAGAAAGTCTACACAGCTGCTATGGACATTTCATCCTCAACAAAGTGAGACACGGAAAAGTTTTGAAAGAGATTTTTTTCCAAGTATCTTATCTTAACAAGATAAGAATCAATTTCCTAATAGAAATTATAATGCATACTAGACTTTTGATGTAAACCATGCAGTTAAAAGTATAATACTTTAAATTTGTATCTAGTGTTCATTATCCTGACATAGCTAATTAAGAAGGATGTGCCTTTGTGACAGCTGAATATTTGACAACTAGCTGATCCATTTGATCTTCCATTTACTAATGTAAAGGTATACTTGTAAGAATAGGACTATTCCAAATCATATGCATGCAAAGGATCTGGCTCAGTATCTTAAAATTCAGATGCAGTACAAATATCATTGGGGGGGGGGGGAAGTATTTAGCAAAAGGGTCATGCTTTAATCATTGACAGGAAATGTGAACATCGTAGGTTTTCAGCTGTCATTTAATGCATTCAGTCCTGCCCTTGCATATTTCATAATTACACCTAAGCAATTTGGAATCTATTTATGTCTAAAGTGACAGAAAGTCAGTAATTATGTCTGAGGATCACTCTGAGATTTACAAGTTGAACATTTACATGCAGGAAATGAAATCAAGTTTTCAACTATTACAAGTCAAAACAGTGCAGTTGGCTATTTTATTTCTTCACCTTTATTCCTGAGTCTACAGACTTAAATGGTTTAGGCAAAATGGAAGCAAGGTTCTTTAGTAAGTCATACAGAGGAGAGGTATAAGATATGATGAGAAGCAGAACAAAGACATGGAATTTACAACCGCAAGGGCCATTTGTTGCTCAGCAGAAACTACTAATGAAACCCCTATTATTATTCAAGTCTGATCAGTTCAGCTATTCAGCAACGAACTTTTGTATAGGACTTGATAAATATATCCAAATTGCTATGGCAGACCTCCCAGTTTATTCTTAAGTTAAAAAAAAAAAAAAAAGAAAACCCAAAACAACTCCAGAACTATATTACTCTAATATTACTTTATACATATGTTTTAAAGAAAATGCAAATGAAAGTTACTCCACAGGTGATGTTCCAGCACTCTACAGTTTGGTTTTAATTGAAAAATTCCCTGAGATGAGAGAGAACTGGTAAGGATATTGTCTGTAGAGAGCATCGGTGTTTCCGTGGATCTAGTCTGATCACTACAGACATGTGATGACACAAAATTAAGCTTGATAGCAGCAAGATCCTGCATATTCTCCTCCACTGTTAAAAAAACCAACTCACACAAAGTAACTGTTAACACAGATTTTTTTTTTTAGATTTTCTCAGTGCAAAAAGAGTCCAATGTGAATGATAGTGTCAAATTTGAACCCCCTGCCTCCTGATGAGAGGAATCTATGCACTAGTACACTTCCACTGAGATAACTGAGAAGACCATTGTTCTCTCACCATACATGGCTTTCACCTTCTGTGGTTGAGAAATGCTGGTTGATTACAGTGGAGAACTGTATACAGTATGCCACAGCTGAATGACTTCCATGAATAAGAAACTAAAGCCAGTCAACATATTCATTAGGTTCAAAGAAGTGAGTCTCAGAACTGTGGGAAAACTTTTGTTTATGCTGCTGGAGGGGAGAAAAAAAAGAGTGAGATAGAAAGAGACCTCCATGGCAGTAAATTCGCGGAGTGGAGCGTGCACAAGTGCACATGCAGAACCGTTGAGTGGATTTTCACTTATACCGCATGCAATGTCCTGCTTTGTGAGTCCATGTCTTAAAACCATAGGTAACTTTGAATATGCCCAGATAATGATTCAAGTTAAAGACACTTTTAGGATCTGTGTTCAATTTCTTTTTTTTAAAATGTGGGGTGTTTTTTCCTAGTACTAGTTGTTCTCAGTGGAGTTCTCTATGACTTACTGGTGTAATTAAGACTAAGGTTCACTCTTCATTTGTGTAGTCACAGAAAAAACATTAACTTCTAGCATTATCAGAGTGCTGACTCAGCGTTTTGTGACTGCTTTAAGAAAATTAATTTTAGTGATTGCTACCAGAGGAGCTGAAAATACACCCACTGTTTGCATTTGGATGTTCATTATTCCTCCTATCAATTAAAGGATGTTATGATGAGTTATTTCTACAATGTAAATATTCCCACTGGCACATGATTACCTTACTTTACCATGACATGATACAGTTTACCTAATTCATTACAGAATTAGATTGTACTTTTAAGAGAGATGGCAGTCATATTAAGATGTTGATCCCATTTTCTGGGTGGGAATATTATGTTCGTTCATCAACAGAGCCCATAATGTTTCTAGCAGCACAGTTGTTCAGCATTTGCCTCTTGTTAGAGTAACAATTAAAACATTAACCCAACTTCACAGTCATGCAACATATGCAAATTTTCAGCCACACACCTCCCGAAACAAAAGACAAATATGGTTGAATCCTTTGATCCCTTGACCAACATGGGGGAGGAAAAAAAACCAAACCAGAAACCACCATCTGTTGGGAAAACAGTGTAATAAAAACAGTGGAAATCCAGCCTATAGTATAGACTGTCTTAATTGAGGAAATGACTTAAAAATAGAATTATTTCTTGATTTAGAGGTGCAGGAGGAAGCAAAACTTGAAAGAAGGAGTTACCAAGCACAGATTTGGATAGATGAGCATCAAAGCAACATTATTCATTGTGGGATCCACGTCACAAAGTTCCAGTTGAGAGGGGCTGACCTCATGAAGAAGAATCACATTATAAGTGTCATTTCTGCAGCTGAAGGAAGTGACTGTATTGTGGTTGTAGCTCAGTACAAACATCTTGTCAAATAGGCTTTAAACAACCAAGGTCATGATGCAGCAGGTTTTAGCTGTGGGTGGTGCTCCACATACAGGCCACAGGGCTGTGAATTGCAGAACGGCAAACTAACCAGGGTTATATTAAATATTCAGACATGAGGACCTAACCAAGAGCATACTGATGTTAAGCAATTTCACTGGACTTTGTGTAAAATTTTTTGAGAGCAGATGTGTTGTGAAGTGCCTTTCAGGTCTGATTTTTAAAGGCTGTAGGAATATATTTAGCTCTCAGAAGTTACATACAAATCTGAAAACACTGCCTATTTCTGTGCTTTCAGACCAACCTAATGTTTATCTTTTCTGCACGACCATGTTTGTGGTGGGTTGACCCTGGCTGGACACCAGGTGCCCACCAAAGCTGCTCTATCACTCCCCTCCTCAGTGGGACAGGGGAGAGAAAATGTAACGAAAGGCTCGTGGGTTGAGATAAGGACAAGGAGAGATCACTCAGCAATTACCATCATGGGCAAAACAGACTCAACTTGGGGAAAATTAATGTAATTTATTATCAGTCAAAACTGAGTAGGATAATGAGAAATAAAAACTAAACTTTAAAACACCTTCTGCCACCCCTCCCTTCTTCCCCGGCTCAACTTCACTCCCCATTTCTCTACCTCTTCCCCCCAAGCAGCGCAGGGGGACTGGGAATGGGGGTTGTGCTCAGCTCACCACATGTCTCTGCTGCTGCTCCTTCCCCCTCAGGGGAGGGCTCCTCTCACACTGTTCCCCTGCTCCAGCGTGGGGTCCCTCCCATGGGAGACAGTCCTCCATGAACTTCTCCAACATGGGTCCTTCCCACAGGCTGCAGTTCTGCATGAACTGCTCCAGCGTGGGTCCCTTCCACGGGGTGCAGTCCTCCAGGAGCAGACTGCTCCAGCGTGGGTCCCCCACGGGGTCACAAGTCCTGCCAGCAAACCTGCTCCAGCCTGGGCTCCTCTTTCCACGGGGCCACAGCTCCTGCCAGGAGCCTGCTCCAGTGTGGGCTTCCCACAGGGTCACAGCCTCCTTCAGGCACATCCCCCTGCTCCAGCATGTGGTCCAGGCTGCAGGTGGATCTCTGCTCCACCATGGGCCTCCATGGGCTGCAGGGGCACAGCTGCCTCACCATGGTCTGCACCAGGGGCTGCAGGGGAATCTCTGCTCCGGCACCCGGAGCACCTCCTTCCTCTTCTTTACTGACCTTGGTGTCTGCAGAGGTGTTCCTCTCACGTATTCTCACTCCTCTCTTCTGACTGCTGCTGGTATTGTGCAGGGCTTTTTTCCCCTCTTCTTAAAAATATGTTATCCCAAAGGCACTACCACTGTTGCTGATGGGCTCAGCCTTGGCCAGTGGCGGATCCATCCTGGAGCTGGCTGGCATTGGCTCTATGGGTCGTGGGGAAAGCTTCTAGCAGCTTCTCATAGAAACCACCCCTGTAGCTCCCCCCCCACTACCAAAACCTTGCCACGCAAACCCAAAACAACATTGTGTGAGCTTAATGGTACATCAGCATGGTGAGTGGCCTGCAGTTTGTCGCAGGAAGGGGCCCAGAAAGGCTGTGTATGACCATGGTGCAGGCTGCTTAGCAATGGTGGAGAAGCTCATGTCTGAGCTTCTCCCAAAAACCTCCTCTTGATGTTGCTTGTAAGAGTCTCACTCATTCAGAATTCCCAGAAAAGGAGCATTTCCCCAAAAGGAAAGATGAGAATATTCATGGATTTAAAAGCAATCTTTCAAACAGACTCAGGAAAGAAAAAAGTCACTTTCCACAATGGGAGGCCTCCTTGGTGTGCTTCCAAGCTCTTTGTACATCTCTTTCTTTCATCAACAGCTGCATTTGGCATGACAAAACTGGCTTCTCCACAGTGATTAAATCTTATTTCTCCTTTGATAAAAAGCAGAGTAACTGCAGGTGAAGCTACTATTTCTGTGAGTAAACAGCAGTACATAGGTATTTCCAGTGGTTGCCTGGTGGAACAGGAAATAATTGTTCTTCTCTTGCTATCTTCACCATCCCTATTTTTATGTACGTACAGACACATATTTATGTGAAAATACTTTCATAATACTTTCCAGATGTCTCCTTGCCTTTACAAGGTTTTGAAACTGAGTTTCTTCTCTGCCCTGTGTTATACAAAGAGTGTCTCAAATTCGTCATTAAGTATGTTCAAATCGTAAAATTCCACTATTCCATAGTTCAGTAAGAAAATAATGCTAAATATTGATGCTTTGATTAGTAATTAGTACTTTGCTTCTTAAGGAAAGAATTAACTGAACCATGTTAGAAAGCGAGTAAGAATTAATCCCATGTATGCCATGCACACAGAGAAGATGGCTACAAGAGAAAGGATCTCTGCAAAACAAGGGCAGCTACAGTTTAACCATTGTGTCACTTTCTAACTTTGCTAAATGGCTTTACAAAGGACAAAGAAAATATTTTTTATCAGTATACAACCTTTCATCTTTTTGCATCACATGTTTTGCTGGCATAAGATGACACAGATAGATTAACAGTCAGGTATTTCAAGATCTTAAAAGTCTGACAGGAGAGAAAAATCCTTCATCCTTCTTTAAACAATACTTTTATGTGAATACAAGACACAGTACAGCAATATAGGCTTGACTGCTGCAATAATACCTGTCAGCAGGAAGAAAATCCAGTTTTAGGATGGGTCATGGCTTAGACAGAGATTGTATTTTATGCAAGGAAGGAACGCAGGGCTGTGCATAAAATTATCTAAAAATAACAGACATGAAAGCAGTGCATAGGCATAAATAATTATCTTCCTTATACATTAGTCTGTATCTTTTGCCATGAAGAGTTAATCAATTTACTGCCGAAAGACTGTGGGAGATTAAGAATAGTACTGAAACAGGCCGTGTTTTAAATATTTGTGCTTGTCCCATATGCCTACTGCCTGTGTGATGCTGGAAATCAGACTAAGTGATCACAGCAACTCTTTCTGTCCTAAAAATCTAAGAATAAAACCACTTGAAGTCAGTTGGGAAAATAAATTATTTACTCTTCCCTTCATTCTCTGCTCTAGCTTACATAGTTTGTAACAACTTATTTTCTGTTTGTGGCACTCAGTAAGTCTGTTTGGAAATGTGCTGGCTCCTCTTTGAGCTCCTCAACATAAACCATACAGAATCTCTGTATCTTCCCTCAAATACCATTCCTGTGAGGGAAACGTACTGTGCCCTTCTGTTCCTTCCTTCACCTCTCCCTCATTTATGTAAGACAAATAATTTAGTGACTATGACCTGACTCAGATGAAATACATGCCTCTGACTTGCTCATACCTCAGCGGACTTTGAGTAAATTAGTTATTTCCTAAGAAACTCATTTAACTGGAAAAGGGTGAGTAACTTTCTACCATTACTTGGGAACTCAAGGAAAGACGAACTAATACCTGCTTTTTTCTTCCCCTTCAGCTTCTGTATTATTTGCTGTAGACAATTCACATATGGTTATTTTTATTTATTCCCAGAGGGAAACATTGGTTTTTAAAATGTGTTTTTTCTTTAGTTCAGTGAGTCAGAAAAGAATGTGAGAAACACGTTGGATGAAAAAACAGTCACCACTGGAAAACTTAGATAAAAAGAGGCATTGTGCAGAATGAATAAATGTAACATGATGAATTCATGCCTATTAGAATTGGTGGTGACTTGCTATGTCATCTAATCTATTCTAATTTGTGTACATCTGCAGTCATCTACAAGTCTGGACTATCTTCTCACCTGTAGTGATATAAATCACAACTAGTGATTCTTGCAGTGCAGCATTAATTTGCATTTTAATTCTTTCTTCTACAAATATTGCACAGCTAATCATAATTATGTACATTGTCCAGCCCTAAGCAGCTCTCTTCCTATTTCGTGTATGTATCAAACAGTTCCAGAAGAGCTGTCATATTGGTCCCTTGTATGATAGCATATAATTCAGTTAAGAAATACTACCTGATTTATGAAAATCTATGGATTCCTTTCAGTTGCAACATGGTCACACTGAGGGAGATATGTTAATAAACGTTTGCCAGTACATAATCAGATGAGAACACAATACTCTCCATTAATGAAATATGATCCATAATGAATCTTGCATGGGAGTGCTAATAACTACCTTTAGGTTAAAGTGCTCAGATGTCACAGTATAACAATATCTGTCTTAGATGTGTATCATTACAGCAAAGTAATTAAAGGTTACTTAGCTGTTAAATGGTTACCTTGGAGGAATCCTTCAATAATGTGGCTTCAAACATGCCTTCACAATGAAATTAATTAAGCAAATTAAATATCAGCCTTGTAGTAATCTATTTTATGTGCAGAATATCTGGCATACAAATGTATAATACGATTGGTGGCAGAAAGCTGAGGAGTTGAAGAAATGCCCATTTGTTTTTAAACCTAAAACAATTTTGGTTATTCTTCTGTGTAAAATAATGTTTATGCCATTAGGTTAAAAAAAAAAAAAAGTGACAAAATTGCTGAAAAGAAATGGAATATCAAAATTATTGTGTGCTGCATGAGTGCAAAGCTCAAGTAACACGGCTCGGGATGAGAGAAGTATTAAAATTCACTCGATCCTTTTCACACCTCTGTGCTACATGGAGTTAAAAGCCTGGTAATGAGTGACTAGTTTTGCTAACAGCTCAGTCTGACTCATCAGAAGGATGCTTTCAGGAATTACTAGCTTGCTGCTTTCTTCTGTATTAAATATAAACCACACCAGGAAAGTTGAGCAAGCGGCTTGATCTGGGTATAAACATTTCTCATCACCCGTTCAAGTGGGAATATGACACGGGCAATACCAGTGACAGAGCAGAGCACTACAGAAACGAGACAAATTTATTTTTCCACACAATATCCATGCTGGACTGAAAGCTCATTTCATATATTTTGACTTAAAAAATAATATCCTAGCATTATGCAAACTGGCAGTGACAAATACACAGAACATTCTGCTTTTTTCTTTGTTTAAAGAGAACCGATCCACTAGATAAATAGATCATTCATCTGAGACCTTTTCATATGTAAGCAAGAAGGTGTAAAGTTCAGATCTCTGCTGTCCTCCTGAAACATTGGCCTTGCTCCAGGCAATGACATTGTTCACATATCTTAAGTTTACCCTTATTTAAATGTTTTGCGTGATCATGTCTTCTGACAAAACAGAAAAAAAAAGAAAAAAAGAGAACTTGTCTCATGCTGCAGAAATCTTTCCTCACAACACAGCTAGGAGAATATTCGCAGAAGAAAAGGAAAGATGAAGAATTCTTGATAGAAATCTACCTTTTTCATGCAATGATATGTGTCTTTATGCCAGTGAGATAATTAGCAGTGGTGGCACCGTCTTATTGGTAATATACAAAGCTGCTGCACATTTCAGCTGAGGATGACACCAATGTTATGGGTTCTTCTCCAGTCCTCAGGCTTCTGCCCAGGCCAAGTGTTTTGGCCGTAACTGGGTTTACTCTTTGCATTTCACATTTCTTGAAAGATGAAGCTTCAGTCATTGTCATGTGAAAATGATCCCATGTCCCCAGGCCAAAAAAAAAAAGCCGCAGACAAGCTAAATAGCAGTCATGGGGCTATCTGTCCACTGAATAGTCCTTAGATGCCCTTCAGAGACCCTCTACACACATAAGAGTCAAGCCTACACAAAGTTATAACATGTAAGTGTAAAAAAAACCAAAAAACACCCACAAACGAATAAAGTCTCAATACCAGGATTCTCAAAGAATTCATCAGCTTACTGTGCTGCAGCTTCTCAGCTAATACAGACTTTTACTTCCTGAACACAGTAGAGGCATGTATACTGATTGATTCAGCCTGATTCCAGACCTTGAAACTGCTTTTGAAGGGAGATTAGAAGAAAACAGTGTAAGAGAGGAAGACTTTCTTCCAATGAGTTCTTTTGCCCTGAGGTATGATTTTTTTTTTTTTTTTTAAATTATGAACTGGTAAACGTGTAATCAGAAAACAAATGACATTGATTACTTTTTCAAAGCAGTAACTCTCTAATCATTTCATCCTATACTTCCAGGTTGTTTGAAGTACGGAACCAACCCGAAACCTGAAAGCATTTTGCCGTTCGTATAAATCAACATTACTCTCTGTAGCTAACATTTATTTACAAGATTGCAAAGGGTTTCATAAGGGATATGAGTGCACCTACAATATAAACCATGTGTCAAACAGCAGAAAACTGCAGAGCAATAGCGGTGGTGTTTTGTTCCCTTTACTTGATCCAAGTTTCATTTTCTGTTTGGCTAAGCATCAGTGGTCGTGAAGGTGGTATATCAACAATAGTCATGGTGGCATATTCGATTTAATTATAGCTGGTTGAGGTGCTTAACTTAATTTACTTTTTCTGAATAACAATTTATTTTATTCTGTTTTAACAAACCTTTCTGTTTATGCATTTCATCATCTTTTGTTGTAAGAAACAGGGATCTGGTTTCATTACTCAAGTGTGGGAGTAATGAAAGTGTAAGTCTGCATCAGCCTACTGTTGCTATACCTAGGGTCTTTTCCTGGAATACTTACTGAAGAAAAAATCTCATTAAGTCAGCAGAGTTTCGTCTAGATCATTAATTTTTATTCCTACCTAAAAAACTGTGAAACTCATACAGAAGTTAGGACATGGAAGGACTGGGCATCCCTTAACAAGGAACAAGGCCATAAAGATTCTTCCAACAGGCATAATAGAATAATAGATGATTCAGACACAAGTACAAGATTTATGGATTCTCTTAAAGATTGGTGGGGATAAATAGAACAGTAATGGGGAAAGCTTACTTTGCTTAACCTTAATCAAGAAAGGGAGACAAAAAAAGGAAAGTTTGGACAAGGCAGTGGGAGTTTTGATGGTGGAAGAGCTCTCTGCATGCCTTAAGCCTTGTCCGTAAACAAGCCTGTGAATGTCTCACTAAGGTAGTGCAAATCCCTGCACAGGCATTCTCATTTCAGTTAAAGTAGTGTTTCAGGCCTGGTTTAGCTGCCTGAAAGTAACTGAAAGTAAGCTGCTTTTAAACTGAGCTCACTGTGTGGACACGGAGTGCATGTGTTTACTGGAATCTCATTACATTCAAGCGCAGTGATAGAAGTCTGCAGATTAGTGCTTGCACTGAAAAGGCTCTTTAGCCTTTCAAAGGATTTTGCAGGAAAGCAGACTGGAATACAAGCCCTTTCTGCTTGTCATTTGCAGGTTTGTGAATTTGGCTTTTATTCCTTTGTGCAAATGTGTTTTCATGCAGACATTGAAAAGCCATGACCCACTGTAAAAAAGATTACCTTGAAGGGAGATAGCAAGAATATGGTGTAAAGGATGGTTAATACAGAAATGCTAAATCTCTCTGTGCAAAGATTATAGCACAATAAATTTTTTCACTCAAGGTACTTTCCTGACATTATAAAAACAGTCACATATCAGAACCACAAAATAAAAGTCTTAAAGAGAGGGCTAAATGAAAATAAAAGAAAATGTCTGTTATTTTTTGTAGAAGAATGATGTAGGATCCCTTAAAAAATGTGATTTATTTTTGATGACATTGTAGCAAGTAGTTTAGATAACACTTAATGACTTAGATATTATTTTTACAGTCAGTATATTTCATGGGGTATTAAAGATAATAAATAAGGAAATACTTTAAAACAGATAATAGAAGACAGTAAGAAAAGCTGGCAGTTTCAGTTATTTACAAAAAGCTTGACATCTTACTCATATGAAGCAATGACTTACTCTCATGAGCCACATTAGCCATCTGAATAAGAGGAATAAAATCCTGGTCCAAAATGATTTCTTTGGTGAAAAAAAAAAAAAACCCAGGATTTTTTTCAGCTCTACCTACAACAGCTTTGTTAATTGTTTGTCTGGGTAGTAAGTAGCATGGTCAGAAACAAATCCAGACTTAGCCTTTCTAAAACTTCCCAAACAGATAAAAGTAATATCCTTCAGGGCTAACTGGGATTTAAATTATGAGTGAAACTGGAGCAAAAATGGATTGCATCTTTTTTCACTCGTGGCTTTCTACTTTTCACTGGTCTTCAGTCAGGAAAAATCCCACATTCACAATAGCTTTTATGGATTTAAGAATACATGATTTCATGTTGTGCCTTAACAGGGACCCTATTTAAAAACAGACTTAAGTGCTTTCCTTAGTTTTGCACTTAAGATACCAGAAAAACAATTTTAATCTATTCCTGAAATTTAGGTGCTTGAATTTGAATTTTCATATCTATGTACCTAACTAGTGGAATTAGACATCAAAGGCACCATATTCATGGTGTTTATCTGGCTTAGTAACTTCAGTCTCATTTTCAATGGGGTGCTTAAGAACCTAAATGCCATTAAAAATAATTGTCTAAGTTTCTCTGAGGAAAATAAAGATGGAAGGATGTATAAAAACAGAAAACCAAACGTTTAAAGAAAACACGTCTTCTCAATCTTTCCTGAGGTCTTGAATGAAAAAAAAATGAAAGGAAACTGAATATTGTACCTCAGAATAAACATTGAAGCTGTTCATAATAATAATAAGATGTAATAATTTCTAATGGACTTCAGTCTTTTCACGTGCTTTCTAAGAATTTCTAAGAAATGCTTATTTCAAATGAGCATACCTTATTTCAAAATTTGTAATGTTGGTGAATTCCAAATTTTATGTGCTACAGGACAAATTCATTGCTGACAAGATTGGCATCTATTAAGTACATTATAGTATAAGTGGGGTTTTATTTTCATTTTTCAGAATTATGTTCTAGGAAAATGACTTTTTTTTATTTTCTTCCTGAAAAAAGATCAGGGTATTTCTTTCAGTAGTCAAATAACTGTGATGAGTAGTTCAAGCTTCCTTACCTGCTTTTTTCTTCTTTTGGGACTACTACTTCTAAATCTCCTGGAATGCTCCAGGCTGACAAGACTGAAGTAAAATCTGAAAAAGAGGGTATGAGAAACTGCAACAAAATTCATCCAAAGACTTCCTAAAAAGCAGAAGCAATGCTGTAGTAAAAACTGGTAGATTAAGCAGGGAAATAAAGGTTGGATGTGAAGGTTAGTGCCTGCTGTAAGGAGGATTTTAAATATACTAGCTGTCCGATAACAGGTGAGATGAGGAGAGCTGTGAAAATAAGCTTGAGTAACTACCACTATCATTACATAGATGAAGGAATGAAACTTAATGTTGAATTTAGTTGCAATAGCTAAATTTTCAAATTATTTCATTAAAAAGAAATTGCAATATTTTTGCAAGAGATTTCAGTGAATGATTAGAGACAAAGGGAAAGAATATGGGAGCTGCTTATTTGTTTTTAAAGTTGTATTTAAAGCTAAATCGCTCATGCACTGTGATTGATCACTGGCTACTTTTTGAGTTCTGTAGAGCTAGGATTATGCTTTATGTGCCAAGCTGTCAAATTTGGGCATTAATTACCCACGTATTTATGTGCACACTAAGGTGCTTTTATGAAAAGCAGTCTTAGAACCCCATTCAGAAGGAACTTAAGCAAATTATTTAGTTGTTTTCGGGGAGATCACTCATATATGTAAAGTAAAGCCAAATCTAGAGTCTTTCTGCATTTAGATGCTTCAAAAGGACAAACTGTTTTTCAGTCTCAGCTCTCCATAGACAGGACATTCTGAAGGGGAAAGGGAGAGAGATTTGGGGGTCCTTATGGTGCCAAGGAACACTGGGTCATGAAATGAAGGAAAAATGACAGTGAGAAAGAATAGATGGCAACAGGAAAGTATGTTGGAGGATCTGACACTTTCAGTATTTTACTCTTTCCTGGTGTCAGATAATTTACTCCGTCTAGACTTAGATCACAACCTAATTTCAGAGGGTAGAAGTTATTTTACCTGATCTAAATCACCTGTAACGTAGTCGGCTTGTATAGTTATCCAGCCTTATCCTTTGTCAATGGGTAGAATTATGCATCTTCAGAAATAGTGCTTATCTCTCACACCTATCATCATATCTGGGATGTTCACGACAATTAAATAAAAATAATGAAATACAATGAGGCAGTCACTCAGAAGCAATGCATTTCAGAGAAGTTCCTGGGTATCAATTTACATTTCTCTGAATGAGAAAGAATAAAATTATACAAATTGGATACAAGAAGGGAACTCAGGAAGCAGTATGAAATTTCAGATACAATTTAATTGTACAAGAATTAAGGCAAATTATTATCCAGCTAAAACCAATCCACAACAGCCTTCAAAAAAACATGAACTTAAGTACTGCTGTTAAATTTAGATTTAACGTTCAGACTCTTGAAATGTAACACCGCACACGTATGTTGGTTAGAAGCATTTTATATTCTTCCTTAGACATTGTCAGCTAAGACAGTAGATAAAATCCGCATACTAAAAATCATATAAATGGTTAAAAACTAATGTGATGGCAAGGTAGAGGTAGTAGAAAGGTAGGAGTGCAGCAGAAAGAAAAAAGTATCTGGACTTTGTAAAATAGAGCAAGTCTGGTCTTTCTTACATCCTGTTATTGTCATTTCATTTTCTGTTTGCAGCTTACACTTACTAACTTTCTACCAGGAATCTTCTGCTGCCCTTTAGCTGCTCTGTGTAGGGATGTATCCCCATCAAGGTACAACTTGTAATAAGTGTGGTTTTAATTTCTTATTTTAGATAAGAATATTAACAGTGCAGAATTTAAAACCTGTGACCAAAATTTGATTAAATGACTTAAAATTAATGACATTTAAGATAGAAAGAGGCTTCTGAATACCAAAGGACAAAATCCAGAGAGCAGGAAAATAAGGTTAAACCATTCTATCTGAAGCCATTTCACAAAAAGAAGAGGAAATGTGTGACATACGGTATCAAGTGAGGCACTTGAAGTTGAGTCTAAAAATGTTTAAAAAGACAGCTGTAAGTTTGCATGATTAAAAAGGGAAAGGAAGCTTATTATGATACATCAAGAAACAAGGAAGTGCTATGAAACCAGAGGTGGACTTGTTGGCTGTTTGTTTGCTTTTCTTATCCAGTGGTTTCTAATGTTTTTATTCAATTTATCTTCAAATTCAACCTCCACCTCTATCTTCCGTTCTGTTTCTCCCAGTGACATCAGTGCTGGCTATTGACACAAAAACTGGGTGGATCTTTGAACCTTGAAACCAAATCAAAGAACAATTTAGGGAAAGAGATAATTGCATATCAGCTCTTCTTCCCTCCAGTATGTTTAAACAGATTAGATTATTTTAATAAGTGTTGGATGTGATGGCAACATTTTAGAATAATATTGTTACATGAATCTCCACTGACTATTTGAATCATAGAAGTCAGTTTTAAAAAAAAAAAGAAACAAAACTTATCTCTCTCTATGAAATTGTGTGGTATGCATTATTTGATCTTTATTCTAAGTTAAATGACCTATTTCTTTTAAATTTTTGTTTATATCATTGTTTAGCTAATTAATATAAAGTTGCTTTAAAGCTGGTAATCTGCGAGAGGGATTTTTTGCTTCCACTGCTAGTTCTTGTAAAACCCAAGTGAATAAAAAAAAAAGCAGCTATTTGCATATGGCAATTTGTCCGTGCATTAGGAACCCAACAGAGGTATTCCTTGGGAATCACATGGAGACTAAAGGGTAACTGGGCACAAAGTCTGATACCCTCGCCCCATTCCAAGTGATCCTTACCTATTTTACTTGGCAGATTGTGCACAGCTTTGCATGCGCTGAGTAAGCTAAGCTGCCTTTAGCTTTACTTGGATTTGTGGCAGGACTATATGCTTTTGTTTATGGCACTGGACAAGGCTCAGGAACTAGAACATTAGCTTTTTGCTTTGGCATCGATTTCCTGGCTAAATTACCTAATTTCTCTCTGCCTCATTTCATAAGAACAGTCAAATCTGTTCAGACCAAAGGCTCATTTAGGCCAGTATCTCGGTTCTCACAAGGGCCCATAATGGATGCCAGTGGAAGAGAATAAGGCGGCGAGCATGCAGCAGTGCTTAGTGATATAGTTAGTCTCCCAGGCTCCAGCACTCGTTGTTCAGGGATTTCCTGAACTAGGGGTGGAATCTCTCTGTTTAATGCTTTTCAGTGACTTGGTTTTGATGAATTAGTACTGGCATTTCTTGAGCTCATATATCTTTTAAGTATCCACAACATCCCATGCCATACAAATTGTAACATGTGAGTAACAGCACCTTTTTTTTTTTGTTTTAAACCTTCTACCGGCCAGTTCCTCATTTTAGAACAGTCTTCTTTTCTTCATATCTCTTCCAGTGTGCTGTATGCTTTCTAAGTTAGAGGACTGTAACTTCATGCACTACTGAAAATGCAGGAGTGCCATACATTTACAGAGGCATAAAGACGCTGTGGGTTTTGTTCTTTACTACTTTCCTTGAAACTCCTACCATTAAATTTGGGTTTTTGACTGCTACTGGGCATTGACCTCATTCATAAAAATGAAATAAAATTTTTAAAAAGTGATTGTGACTTTAAAATCTTGTTCCTGATCTATAAAATGAGGTAGTGTAATAGTGTTTGCAGAATTGCTTTCTGTGGAAATATACAGAAGGAAGCAGTGAACACAGCTTTACACAAAGTGCCAGAAAGTCCTTAAAGTAAATACACAAGTTGTTCTGGTTTATTCTAGCTGCATTCAGTCAGTAATATGAGATTTTATCTCTAACATTGACAAATAAAACATTTTTCAGGCAGAAATGTAGTTTTAAAATTCCTGTTTCTTTAATCTATACAAAAAGTGATGCTTCTTCTGGTCTTTTGAGGCCTCAATCAGAGGCCACTGAAAGATGAGTGTGCCATAAACTGAATGGGCTTTGGAGCAGATGCTTAGTCACTGATATGAGAATAAAATGCCAGTCCTGCAATTTGACTTCTCTGCTACTGCTAACACCTCCTGAAACAGGAAGACAGCTGGGTGATTATATTTCAGATTGCATTTGTACGTGTTAATTTTAATGCCTGCGTACAGAAGAAAAGGAGAAAGATGCATTTCATTCTCATAGTTTTTCTGTGCATGTATGGGACAAGTAGACGTTGCTAGCCCTTGTGAGATTTTTCTTACAGGGAAACTCCAGCATCGTTGCAGATGTTTGGTCACTTTTCCTACAAGGCCATACCTCTGAGTTCTTCCCCTTCCAAGGGACTTATGTTTCGACAGGAACCAATTATAGTTGACAAAGTTTCAAAAACTGTCTCCTATTTCTCACGGGCCTGTAATCAGTGTTCAAATCTTAGGTAAACAAAGTTTCATCTATAAAGAAAAGATAAGCTCAGCAGAGTTCAGAAGGTGCCTCAAACAGCACAAACACCTTCTCCTGTTGAAATGTTTACATCCAAGGTGATAGAAAGCTGAGGAGCATTATCTTGCAGATGGTCTGAGAAGATTTTAATAAATAAATACAAAGGCATGTGGTTTTTCCCTACCAATTAGGGTCAAATTTTCTGGATCCAGGGCTAACTTACAATAAGGAAACACTCCAGTTGTAAAACTAAGACAAGATGGTTTAGAAGAAACCCAGTGACTTAAAAATTGCATTTATACTGTGGATGTGCAAAAAACACATGGCCCCTTCTGATATTCATCCTGCTTGATAATCTCTGAAACTGACTTTTTTCTTTAGTTACACTGGCTTTCAGCGGGGTTGCACAAACATCGCTGAGGAGAGAATTCAGCTCATTGTCTAAAGGTGCTTTTGTTTATGAATAACAAATTAAAAGGGTGATTTGGCACAGCAGGTGAGACGATTAATATTTCAGGTCTTATTTTTGTTTGTGCATGTATGTGTTTGTGTGTAATTATACATTTCAAGGATCAACAGCTAAGTGTGGTTAAACATTTAACATTTATCTGCATAAATGCAAATAAAGCATGCATTTCAGTCAGATATTCTAAACCAAGAAATCAGTATGGATTAAGAACACGCATGATTTTTCTCAGTGGTTATTGCCATTACTTTAATGATGACAAAAAACAGAAGGGTGATGGTACGGATGCAAGTTTAGGAATCTTATATTCATCAGTTCAACCCTTTTAAATTGATGGTGATGGAGAGCAACTGTTTTAATTCATAGTCATTTAGAAGGATTTGCTGTGACGTTGAGTTAACATGTAAACATGGCAAGGGATATGAGAAAGATTCCCCTCATGTTCACTGAACTTGAGGGGAATCTTTCTTTGACTTCAGTGGGCTCCAGGTTGAAGCTCTGAGAGCGGGGCCTGAGAAGATATAGAATCATAGAATCATAGAATCGTTTAGGTTGGAAAAGACCTTTAAGATCATCCAGTCCAACCATTAACCTGCACTACCAAGTCTACTCTAAGCTAATCAAGGGTAGACTAGACTAAACCGTGTCCCAAAGCGCCACCTCTGCCCGTTTTTTGAACACTTCCAGGGATGGTGACTCCACCACCTCTCTGGGCAGCCTGTTCCAATGCTTGACCACTCTTTCCGTAAAGAAATTTCTCCTAATTTCCAACCTAAACCTCCCCTGGCACAGCTTAAGCCCATTTTCTCTCGTCCTATTGCTAACTGTTTGGGAGAAGAGACCAATATGCATGAAGGTCTCAGGGATCACACCACATTTGGGATGGCATCACCCTTAGTGGCAGTCTGTAGGGCTTATTGTTACAGTCCTTCACTTTATTGTTACAGTCCTTAACCCTCCCCTGAGCACAAAGACAGGCCCTGTCTAACTCATGACCATAACCACTCCACACTGTGGCGGTGATCTGGTGGTGGGTGATGAAAAGTGAAGTAATCTGAATGTCATCTTTCTTAAAAAAAGTTGAATAACTTAATCATTTGGATTCCACTAAAGTTGGCTGCAGAAAATTATCCCAGAAATCAACAGAACTTTAAGGACAATTACCAATTACCTCTTTCCTGTGAGAGGTTGGTGTGTTTGTCAGTTTGCTTTAGTCAACAAAGTTGATCTATATTATACTGTACAATACTGTACTATACTGTACTATGCTACGTTATGCTACGCTACACTACACTACAATATACTATGATCTTACTGGGTGAAACAGGATTTTGATCCAAAATTCTGTTAAATGAAAGGCAGTGTTTCTTCTTGGAAAATATGAATATCAGTAATTATCTGGTTGGATGCTGATTAGCCCCACTGACACCGTGCATTCCTATTTATGAGCATACATATATAGACATATGAGCTGAGTGTATTACGTATTTTTGCCAGTTTCACACACTCTCTCCCCTTCTGGGGACTGCTGGTTGCTAGAAGAGCAGGCAAGATAGTGAATAAAGTAGTGAATTTTAATGGGTTTTTTTCAGTCATCTGAATCAAAAACACTTAAATCCATCTGTTTCTGTGTCAGCAAAGTTTTTGTTGCACTGGGAAAAGACAATCAAACATTCTTGACTTTTTTAATAAAAAAGCCCAACCTGTATGAGAAATGCATTGCTCTTAAACACAGTGCCATGAGGAATAATTGCAACTTGTCACAAAGAGAGTTTATAATTATGTCTACTGTTAGTTATGTCTCCATGTGCACAATAGAAGTTAGCTTTTCAAATGCATTGTTCTCTAATGCAATACCAGTTATTAACATGTTGAGGATATTATTTTTTGCTAATGAAGAAAAATAAAATGAGGCTGCAGAAGGGCTGGGTGGTGTCACACTGAAAGCAAGTAGAGGGAACAAAGATGAAAGAGAAGTGCTTGTTGCAGAGATTTCAAACCTAAGCTTTGCCTCAGGAAAAGAAAAATTACCCAAAGGGTCAGAATTTCAGCTTCTGTATTCCATACCTTGTTTATATTTTTTTAAAATCTGAATACGTATCAAACACTGGGCTACACCTGACACCTCACAGGCGTCCCTGAGTGAAGTGTTGCAGATAGATTGCAGTATCTTAGAGAAAAAAGCAAAGCTTACTGGTTGTTACAGTAGTTGCTGTGGGTGTAGTTCTCTGTCCCTTCTTTGTTACTTGCACAAATTCTCTGAAAGCATGCTCAGTAGGTTTTATTTTAGGGAAAAAGAGTTCATAATATTTTTCTAGGCTTTGTCCTTATTCTGTCGCTCATTTAGAGTTAGCTTTTGGAAGACTTTAGTTAGGACATGTGCTCATATTAGAGATTTTTCCATGGTAGGAATTAAAAAGCAGATAGTCTAAAAAGCAAGGCAGACATATGCCTTAATTTTCAGAAGTGACTAACAGTTTCAAGTATCAGAATTATAAATTGTCCAAAAAGGTATTCAGTGAAAATCAGAGCCCTTGGGCAAGTCTTAAATTGGGTGCCCAACTCAGGGGCATGCAAAATCACTTGGGAAATTAGAAAATCTTGGCCATATGCTTATATGTTAACTCCACTTGACTAAGTCCTTTCTATATGTTGCTTCCCCAATTTGCAGTCGTTTTTGTGTTGTAAATAAGATACCCTTGACTCAGACATGAAAGTTCCCCAGGAAAACTGGAGAACCTTTCTCTTGTTAAACAGCACCCTAATTATAGAAGCAATTTTACAAACAATCCCCTGGGGGAAGCATTTTTGTTCTCATCAGGAAGGCTCTTGAATAAAATAACACCTTTGCTAACTTCATTTATTTACAACAGGACACAAGACTGAGACTGGGTTAGATTTATTGCCATTACATCACTGATGCTCAGTAATTCATAAAACATTGGGTCTAGGAGTTAGCACTGCTGTTATTTCCTCTGATGCCTGACCTCACCACAGTCTAATAACATACAGGAAATCCAGAAGACAAAGGGGGAAAGCAGTGGTCTTGAATGCTAAAAATAACCATAGAAAACTAGTACAATCATGTAATAGAGTATGGCCCAATAATTTATTTAACAAAATAGTAGAATCTGCTAAAGCAATTAGAATCTGTTCCAAATGTTTTTAATGGAAAATACGTTGGGGGTAAGAATAAGAACACTTAAAGAATTGAGACTTTTAGGTTATGTAGTTCAGTTATGTGTACTGGTTTTAGGTTTGTATATCTTATTGCTTACATATGCAGACCACTTAATAACTTGACTAGAACAGACAAACATTGTATGGTGGTTATATTTCCAGAGGTCATCCTATATGAGCCAGACGGTGATCTTAGGTGATGTATTACACTTGACAACTCAGAAAGTTGCAATACAAAGGCATTCTAATTCTCAGTGTCCTCTGAGAATTGTTCAATATCCTTGATGGTATCTAGTGTCTGGTATGCCATTGGGATGACATTTTTGGTGTCTTTACTAATCAGTCAAGGTTAACATGTCATTCACGTTAACTGTGTGTTTGGTTTGGGGTTTTTTTGTTTGGTTGGTTTTTTTTTTTTCCTAATCACTCTATATTTGCAAGTTTTTTCTAAAGGGATAAATAGTATAATGACACTATAATGAAATGCCTTGATATTTTTCATGTCTGCTCATTTATTTGTGTTATCCAGAATTACAACAATATCTTATCCAAAATACAAATTCAGGCAGTGCTTTAAAATTGGTGCAAATAGGTACATGACATCATTAGGGGGAAAAAACAAAAAAACAAACCAAACCCAAAAAACTGTTGCATGAAAGTCAGATATGTCTAGTGTCTTTAGCTTGTGAAATATTGCAAACCCAAGTTCACAAACATGTATTTCTTTTTTGAACATTTGCTCAGTTTGACTGTGCCTGCCCTCCTTTTATTTACATATGTGGCACAGTTATTTGAAAGAGGCTATTCTTCATATAAATACCAATATTAGTATGCAAACTAGTATGTTCAGGTGTGAACAAGTCTTCACTATTTGACATTGACACTTGGTTTGTCTTCCAATCAGAAGCAGAAACACTTAGAGATCATAAACTAGGAATAATGAATAGATTGAACCAGCTGCTCCTGAACAGTCCATTTGGCAATGCTTTCCCTTCCATTAAATTCATTGAATTATAATTATGTAGATATATAGATAGGTAGGTAGATACATATGAAACATTTCCCTTTTTCTGAAATTTTATGGTAACTTAATAAACATTAATTCATTTAATTTCAGAAGAAAGCAGAAAAATATGGGACTTTGATATTTGACTGAAAGAAAGCTATTGAGAGGGTTAAGTTGTCCAAATTCAGCTTAGTTTAGGGAGACAAGTTTTCAAAACTTGTGCTTACCAGAGTTGTCTACTGCATCTTAAGGCATCTTCTGAACATCGTAAGCCAGGAAAACTTTCCAGTAGGAGTAACATATTGGGATAAAAGGACAAACAGAAATCAAGAGCTCTGTTCTGTTTTCTTTAATCTACAGAATGAAGCATGGAGCTGGATGTCATCACAACAGCTCTTTTATCTCAACATTAAAAATAAGATTTTCAGGTACCAAAATTTCAGTGAATATCTACAAGTAGAGTGGCTCAGTGGAAAGATTATTTCCTGGGTCTGAAAAAGAGGACACAGATTAATGCAGACTGTTTGAAAGGTCTTGCAGTGATCAGGAAGCTGGGCAAGCTGCCTGGGGTGGGCAGATCTTCTTAGGAGGTCACAACCAGTTTTGCAGGGAAAGACTTTTCAATAAAGCTCCTTCTCCGTCCTCTTTAGCACAGCACAGCAGGCCAAGAGAGTTTCAGGTCCAGGTCCTACAGAAGCTGAAGGCCTTTCCTTGGGAACGGCATTTTACTAAAGATCTGTCACTTAGAGTGATTTCCCACAGGGTTTTAAGACTAGTTTCCGATAATTCAATTCTGCTAAGACTCACGTTGGAAAAACAAAACATAATAAAGGTGTCCCAGAGCCCAGTATCCCCCAGATGTGTGCAGGTAAGAACCCTATAGCATATGGAGCCTGAACACTAAAAGTCAGAAGCCCATTGTATGTATTTCTTTTCTTTTTTTCTTTTTTCTTTTTTCTCTCTCTTTTTTTTTTTTTAATAATTAATGATTTAAAACAGTTGCATTATTGCTTCAATCACTTTTCACCTATTTCCCCAATGGTTACCACTTGCCTCAACATTTACGTTTGTTTTAATATTTGTATTTTTTGCATAATTTCTCACATTATATTTATTTGCACTTGCATTTTTTTAAAAATAAAGCATTCCATGGGGATGACTTTAATAAAAGTTTCTTATTAAAAGTTCCATAACAGCATGATTCCCAAACCTGAAACCAAAGTCCTCATATTTAACAGTTTTCATGACTCAATAGATTAAGTGTGAAATAGGAAATATAATAACAATAACAACATTGCCATATCCTGCACAGTTGTTCCACTTAAAATTATTCTTGAAAAGTAACACAATTCATCAATAAATCATTTCTCATAGATTGAAATGTACTTAAAAGACTCTGTGAAATATCCTTGATATAGTCATAAAATGTGTGCACAGAAAGCTGTATTGGGCAAGAGGAAAATAAAAAATTCACTGAAATTACTATATTGGAGGGGAGGGGGAAAAAAAGGAAAAAAAGGAAAAAAGAGGAAAAAAGAAAAAAAAAAGAAACAGCAAAACCATCAGCATCTGTTTTCAAAGTCAGGCGTCTTCAATCAGCTGTCTCAGCAGTGTTCATTTCAGAAAGAGCCTTAGCTCAGACCTAAATTCATATGAAGCTTCCTCTACGGTCAATGAAGAGAGACCTTGCCCTTGGGAACTGCAGTTCTGAGCTGGTCTGACTTGTCATTCAGAGAAACCTGTTGCTTTCTGCTGTGACTAGGGCAGCAAATTTAACCATCCCAGTTAATGTCTCTGTGTAGAAGGGATAAAACCAAACCTTAACACATCTGAAAGTTTTTCTCTGAGTGGGAAGTGGGTCTTTCATTTTGTTATCGCCAACACTGAATATAAATACAGAGAACACGGTATTTCAATGCAAGCAACTTCTGACTCAGTTAAGAGACATTACCATCGGCCTTAAAAGTCCTCCAAATGGATACTCCTTCCCAGTACAATGTCTAGGCACTCCACTCTGGCTATCTTTTGGGGTTATTTTTTCAGGCATTTTGGGGTGGTTTGGGGGTCCATCCGTCCCCCTCACCCTGTAATGTATTTGTCTTATAAAATGTTTCATGGTAGCACAAGAGTTTGTGAGAACAGCAAGGGAAATATTAGCATCAATAAAGCTCACAGCTGTGGCCAGCACTACCTTTTTTTATTAAACAAAGGATGTGTTAGTTCCTAAGGTTCTTGGCATCTTGAATGTTTCTGGATCATCCCATGTTATCGTTCAGCAGCTTGTTGTGGAGATCATCTAGCCCCTGGAAGACACCCTGGAGATGTGCTCCTTTCTATTTATGGTTTGGGGGTTACAAGAGTAAGGATATGAGTTCCTTCAATTGCAGTAGAACAGCTGGAGAGCATCACTGCTGTCAAACCTCTCTATGTCTTCCATGCTTTATAATTTAAACCAGTAACACTTTCTTAGTAGCTGTACATATTGCATCAACACAGCCTCTTCAGATCAGTTGCTTGCACTGCAATGATTCATTATTGACCAGCAGCAGTTTCTCTGTGTTAGGCTCAGCAGTTCTGGGATGGTTTCTGTGTGAATTTCCAGAAACATTTCAAAAAGGTCACCTTGAAACTGAGCAGTCACTGCTGTCCATTCTAGTAAGTTAGTTCTTCCCCACTAGCCACATGTTTTCTCACATGCCAGAAACAGTACTAAACTGGGAAAGAAGATTTTTTTTAATATATATTTTTTTATCAAAAGCAACTAGTATATGCTTTTATCTTTCTTGTCCTTGTTTTGTTGAGACAGTTCTGGATGGGCTAGCTGCTGACAGAGATACCAAAACCAGTTTAAAAAGTTATCATACCAGGTATATACACATATATATATATATGTGGGTATACAGTTGGTATATATATGTTTATATGTATAAATAACATCATATCGTATTGGTACACTGGCTGACTGAAGCTATCCAATAGCAAGATATGACAAGTCTTGTCAAAGAGCAATGTCTTGTCACCACTCAGTATCATGATACGGGGCATTATTTCAACCATATTTCAGCCATTTGAAAGTGAATGTCTAGAGCCTTGAAATGGCAGATCATCAGGGTAAAGAATGGGAATCATAATAACTTTTACGTTCATTTCCATGACTGAACTGTAGTTCTTTCTGGCTGAGTTTTGCCATCTATCATGCTATGTGCTACAGGAAAACATGTGCTTTAAGGAGCCAGAAGCATAAGCTCCCACCACGCAAAGGTGAAACACTTCATGCCATACCATGAGCCAGCAGTTGTGTGACTGTAACTTCAGCTTGTAGTCAGTTGTTATGAATTTGTGGAATTTCAAGACCTAAACAGTCTCTCATTTTCCATAGTTTTATTATGGATTATAGAGAAGCATCAATGAGATATAAACCTAGAGTTTAATTAGCCAGCACCAACTAAATAAAACATGCTATAGCAAGGTTTTTAGCTATGAAGATCCTCAAAGAAGTTTGAAGTGCATTGTGATGTCCTTTTGGACTGCCAGTGCAACTAAAGTACGGTTTTGGACAATAAATTTGACTTGTTGAGTTACAAAGGCCTTTCTTTGAATATATTCTTTTTTTTCTTTTTGCATTTCTAGAGAATTTCCTCCAGCCTGGCAAGCTTGCTTTGTCATTAATTCCTGTCTTTGATGATATAATAGCCCTCACAAAACTTTAAAACAGTGAGAATTTGGGGAATACACAGTTTTTCTTGCTGTTTATGGCTAAGGTACTTGCTGACTCACTGCAGTATCATTTGCATTCAATTAACTATAAACCCCAAGAGTCAGCAAAATTATAAACTGATCAAAGTTTTTTTCTGAGAGCAAATAACATGCATTCTTTCCAGCTAAAATTCTTGGCTGTACTGTGCAAGAGAAGGCCACACTCGCACAGTCCAAAGTCCCCCTAAGCCTCCAAGCAGAGCCTTGGTCTTTGCTAGCTCCAGGCGACTGATTTTGGTCCTGAGTCATTACCCAAGAGCTGCCCTCACTCCCTCTGCTGCCTCCACACAGTTTTCAGGTGTAATTTAGGTGGACAGGATTTATAAAGCCAGGAGCATAGCCTGAGTTTCCAGTTTGACAGGGAGGTTAACTCTCTGGAAAATGATCAAGCACACCTTTTATAAAAAATGAAGAGATGAAATTTTACCCTCAAATACTGACATTGACTCCTCATCTCATCTATTGTTTTTATGACATCTCAGGGCAGAATTTAGGTGCAAATGCCACAGACCAGTGACTAGTACAATCAAGTACCCATCATTAGTCATATTCTCGGCTTTTAAAATGGGGCTGGGGAGGTACATAGAAAAGAGTTTATTCCTTTGTTGCCTGTATTTATTGTTGGTTTTTAGCTAGAGGTAGTTTGACTTCAGCACCCAGAAAGCTATTTGGGCAAGTTGCCATATTTGTGACAGGTTAGACTTCCTATGGCATGTTTATCAAAACTCCTTGGGGACTCAGACTAACCATGATACATTTATTTGGCACTTAACAGTGACGTATTTATTGTCATTATTACTTGTCCATACATTTGGAAACTTATAGTACCTGTCTCTATATTGCATTTTAACTGAAATATGAAAACACTGTGGGATTTCCCTGTCATGTCTCTTATTTCAAAGGTTTTATTCCACAAGCACAAAGAGAAGGGTCGATCATCTCTGACTTATGCTGACCCAGTTCTCCACTCTTTCTTGCCTGCTACACACCAATATCAGTAGAGTTACAGTGACATAAACCAGAAGAATACAGTAAAAAAATCAGATCCTTCCAACACCAAATCACTTTCCACATCTGTTTCCTATTTGTCTTATAATGACACATGGGATTATCTTGGGAATATATTCTTCTTTAACTGTCATGCCACTGACTTTATAGCCTTATCAAATATCCATTGGTGTGCAGGTTGAGCAATTATCATCTCCTAAGAAGAAATCCCAAGAAAACGTAGATTGATAATAACATTTTTCAATAATGGCTTGTAGCATTAGTGCCATTTTCTATTATTGTAGTTGAGGTCTAGCACTCTCCTCAATTTACTGCTTTTATTTATTGTGCAACATCTAGATATGGACCCTACAGCAGAATTTCAAAAACAGTTTTCTTTCTCATTATTTATTCATTTCTGGTTAGAAGGAGAAAAGTAAGAAAATTGGATTGAAACAAGGAATGTGTCTGGACTATTGAGAAATGGAAAGAAAGACAAAGGGAAAGAAAGAAATTTAATACTGTGCAAGATATTGCAGGTACAGGATGACTGTATAAACATAATCAGGCAGGCTATATCTACGAGAACATGCCTTAGGAGATTGAGCTTGAATTCTGTGATCAAACTTCACAAACTTGTGTCCAAACTTTTTATCTTACAGTGCTGTAAGCCCCTCCAGATAGACTATTCTGCTAACAGTCTATTTTCCCTTCACCTTTTTCTCCAGTAAATGGAGTGAAATGTGAAGTCCTTCTGATGTTCCTTTGAAAATATGTAATACACACACAGAGACATATGCTTGCATGATGTAATTAAACAAGCCTGTAATAAAAAGCTATAGCCTGTGACCCACTTACAGAAACACGGACTCAATAGGTTTAAAATAATACCATTTGGATGTATGTTTGGTCACTGGCCTGGCCCATGCCTAGATTCAGTATGGATGAGCAAGATGGGGAAGGCAGGATGCCAGGGAGAGCACTGCTTCCAAATACTTGAATTCACTGCTCATGAGAAAGACATCAGCTATTTGCCTGAATGATCTTCACATTAAAAAAACATTACCAAAGCAATTGATGAATAAAATTTGAGTTGTTGATTTTTTTTTTTTTTTTTTTTTTTTGCATCCTCCACAGCATTGTGGAGTGCCAAGTCTCCAGCACTGAACACTGGAGCGTTGCCCTTGAGGGTGAAAGTATTGTGCACAATTTTGAGACTTTTACTTGCGAGCACAGGACAATGTAAGACTCTGGAGTTTACATGCTAGTTAAGCTTTCATGAAGTTCTAGACTCAGACTTAGTCTGGAGAAGTGAAGCTGAACGGGCAGCTTAGGAACAGCCTATAATTGCTTGAAGAGTAGTTACAATGGATGCTTTTGCCATCTAATTGCATCTTTGCCATCGTTGCAGATGATATAATAAGGACAAAAAGTCACAAGTTGTTCCTTGGAAGGTTCATTTTAGAAAAAAAATTCTTCACTAAGAGGGCAATAGATGTTGCCCAGAAAGGTTATAAAATTTCCATTCTTGAAGGTTTTCATGACTTGTCAAGGCAAAACCAAAACTGACCATACCCTGTGTTCACAATAGTCTTCTTTCAAGTCCTCCTGGACTTAATGATATCTAGAGAGCCCTTCCAGCCAGCAGCTCTGTGATTCTGTGTTTGGAAAGGGATGATGAGAATAAGAAAGGGGGGGCTAGGACAGTCTCTGGAAGCAGTAAGTGCTTGAGAATCAAGGTAAAGAGCCGATCAGTTATGAGATAAATAGGGGAAAATATTGTAACATCTTCTTAGTTGCTTTCTACTATCAGCACAGGTATTTTAGACATATATTCTGATATTTATCGTTTGTTTACTTTCTTAAAACAGATGACTGATCTCTGATTAGTGAGTAACAAAAAAAGAGGCTGTATCAAGCTGTAGTTCCTATTATATCCTAAGCTACTCGGTCCTGCAAATATTGGTTAAAGGAACTCCTTCAGCGTCTACTTCCTAGAGAATTTTTAGGTATAAGCAACTGAGAACTGGGTGCAAAGGCCCAAGTAACCAGAGAAACTGTTGGGTGTAGGGGTTGTCCCAGTTTTGGGGCTCCTTGATGTAGTTAATTATCAATGCATATTAACCACAGTGTAGGTGGGAAATGGAAATTTCAGGTTTTGGTGTGGCCTCCACCAGTCTTCTGTCAATGTAGAAGTCTACTGTGCAGAAAGCATCTGTTCTTCTAGTTTTACCCTCAGTGCAAAATGTAAGATAAACACACTGTTCAAACTGATTGGCAGATTTGGTCCCCCAGTTAAAATTAAAGTAATTAAATGTACTGAAAAGCCCATTGCTTGGGATTTACTGACCTTGATTTGAGTTAGTGTTGACTGAGGGCCTTTTTAATCTTGGTTTATATCCCCATATACTTTGCCTTCAGCCTGTATGTTTTAAAAGTTTTGTTGCATAGTACTGAAAAATAAAAAAAAAAGCTCTTGAGGCAGTTAAAATTGAATTTGAGGATGCATGAACCAGTAAGTCACTAAATGCTCAAGTTAGGAACAGCAGAATGTAGCATTGTATTATGCACTAATCTAAACTTGCAAGATATTTCAGAAAAGTGTAGTTAGTGAAAAATAGGTTTTATCTTTTTTCAGACAAAAGTTTCAAATTCCAGCTTCTTCAGTTTCTATTGCACATATTTTCAGTGAAAGCAGAAACAATTCAATGAAGCAATGTAAATTATATCTGAAGTAGAATAGATGAGACACAAGCTGTGCATGTGTATTTGTGTTTTTGAATAGCCTTCAGCACAATACTGATTAGAAGATGGGCACTTTTGCCAGATCCTCACCTAGTGTAATTTGACTTCCCTGAAACCAAAAAACCCAGTATGAATCATATATATTGCACTCTGTTTAGTTCAACTTATTTTTAATGTTCTTTCATCAAATAATATTGCTTTTTCTTTCTTTTTTTCCACGCCACAGGACAACATTTTTAGAATAGAAGATTCACATTTTGAAAATGGCCGAGGGAAAAGCCCTTATGATCCTAAACTGCTGACAGCTTCTCTTTTAGTAGGTAGGTACCACAAGTTCAATGAGATGTGCATTCATTGTAAATAATTGCCAGTTTTCTGCTTTTTTTTCTCCTTGCAGCACCTATGATAGGGCTTTGTTTTATGAATTTTATTTCTAGGCTAAAGTCGTTCTGGTTTCATTTTTAATACAGTTTGAATTTGAATATACATTAAATAAGGAGCATAGGTCATAGAATGATTTGGGTTGGAAGGGACCTTAAATATCATCTAGTCCAACCCCCCTGCCATGGGAAGGGACACCTTACACTAGACCAAAGCCCCATCCAACCTGGCCTTGAACACTTCCAGGGATGGGGCATCCACAACTTCTCTGGGCAACCTGTTCCAGTGTCTCACCACACTCATAGTGAAAAATGTCTCCCTTATATCTAGTCTAAATCTACACTCTCTCAGTTTAAAGCCATTACTCTTTGTCCTATCACTACATTGTCATGTAAAAAGTCCCTCTCCAGCTTTCTTGTCAGCCCCCTTCAGGTACTGGAAAGCTGCTATAAGGTGTCCCCGCAGCCTTCTCTTCTCCAGGCTGAACAACCCCAACTCTCTCAGCCTTTCTTCACAGGAGAGGTGCTCCAAACTTCTCATCATCTTCGTGGCCCTCCTCTGGACTTGCTCCAACAGGTCCATGTCCTTCTTATGTTGGGGGCCCTGACCTGAACACAGTACTCCAGGTGAGGTCTCATGAGAGTGGAGTAGAATGGAAGAAACACCTCCCTTGACCTGCTAGCCACACTTCTTATGATGCAGCCCAGCATACGGTTGGCTTTCTGTGCTGCAAGTGCACGTTGCTGGGTCATGTTGAGCTTCTCATCAACCAACACCTCCAAGTCCTTCTCCTCAGGGCTGTTCTCAATCTATTCTCCATCCAGCCTGTATTTGTGCTTGGGATTGCCCTGATCCATGTGCAGGACCTTGCACTTGGCCTTGTTGAACTTCACGAGGTTCACACAGACCCACCTCTCAAGCCTATCCAGGTCCCTCTGGATGGCATCCCTTCCCTCCAGCATGTTGACAACACCACACAGCTCCGTGTCATTGGCAAACTTCCTGAAGGTGCACTCAATCCCACTGTCCATGTCACCAACAAAGATGTTAAACAGTGCCGGTCCCAATACCAACCCCTAAGGAACACCACTTGTCACTGGTCTCCACTCGGACATCGAGCCGTTGACCATAACTCTTTGAATGCAACTATCCAGCCAATGCTTTATCCACTGAGCAGTCCATCCATCAAATCCATGTCTCTCCAATTTAGAGACAAGAATGTTGTGCAGGACAGTGTCAAATGCCTTGCACAAGTCCAGGTCGATGACGTCAGTTGCTCCTCCCTTATTGACCAAAAGATATTAGGGTGTTTGAAGTCCCCCATGAGGACCAGGGTTTGTGAACTTGAGGCTGCTCCTATCTGCCTATAGAGGGCCTCATGCACTCGGTCTTCCTGGTTGGGTGGCCTGTAGCAGAACCTTGCTATAATGCCTGTCCCTGCCCTCCCTTTAATCCTGACCCATAAGCTCTTGGTTGGCTCCTTATCCATCCCCAGGTGGAGCTCCATGCGCTCCAGCTGGTCATTGACATAGAGGGTGACACCCCATCCTCATCTCTCCTGCCTGTCCTTCCTAAAGAGCCTTCCTAAAGGGCCTGTATCCTTCTATTCCAACACTCCAGTTATAGGAGCCATCCCATCACGTCTCTGTGATGACAATAAGATCATAATCCTGCAGGCATGCGCACGTCTCTAAATCCTCTTATTTATTCCCCATGCTATGCGCGTTTGCATAAAGGCATTTAAGTTGGGCGCCAATTAAGATGACTTACTTGGAGTGGCTGGAATTCCTTTGTGCTGCTGTTTAGGTGCTCTCCTGCTGACCTGTGATCCTTCTCGAGGGTCTGGGCATCTATTGCTGGCACTGGCATCAAACTGGTAGGAGTGGGATGGATTGGGATTCACCTCTGCCAGCAACTTTAAAGCCCTCTTCACCAGCTTGGCAAGCCTATGACTGAAGATGCTCCTCCCTTTCTCTGACAGACGGACCCCATCAGCCCCCAGTAGACCAGGTTTCTTAAAGCAAGTACCATGGTCTAAGTAGCTAAACCCTTAGCTGTGGCACCAGTCCTGTAAGCATTTGCTGATTTGACAGATTTGACTGGCCGTTTCCAGCCCCTTCTATTTGACTGGGAGGATTGATGAAAAAACTACCTGCGCTCCAGAGTCCCTTGCCATCTCTCCCAGGGCTCTGTACTCCCTCTTGATACTCCTGAGACTGCTCCTGGCTGCGTCACTGGTGCCCATGTGATACAATAGCAGCGGATAGTAGTCAGTGGACTGTACGAGGCTTGGTAGTCTCTTGGTGACATCCCTGATACAAGCCCCCAGTAAGCAGCACACCTCTCTAGAGTGTGTGTCAGGTTGGCAAATGGGTGCCACTGTACCTCTCAGAAGAGAGTCACCTACTACTATCACCCATTGCCTTTTCTTAGTTGCGCTGGTTATTATACGGGGAGCAGATCGGGCTGCCTCACTCAGCTCCAGCATCTCTCCTGTGTGACGGTTCTTTCCTCTTCAGTCTGCAGAGCAGTGAAGCAGTTCTGCAAGGGCTTTGGGGGAAGTCACTTCCTCCTGATGGTCTTTGCCATTGCAACCATCCATTCTTCTCCATTATCGGCCTCCCTGCCTTCTGTGTGTGCCAGTGAGGGAGTTTTTGGCTGTTGACCCAGGTGTCTTCATAAACAAGGTGTATGTAAACCAAGAATCAAGCATCACAAGAGACGCTTTATACCTCTGTAAGACCTTGATTCTGTAAAACGTTTCTCCTTCCCAGAGCTAGTGACTCTGGAGGTATTTTAATTGCCCAGTTTACAGGCTGGCCTCACTGACGTTTGCACCAGCACAGCTGAGAGCAAAGTAAGGCAGGAATAAATAATTTCTTACATCAGTTTTGCTGCCAAGGAAGACTTGTCACCCAATTGTACCTGCATGTGAGCTGGAAATACACAAGTATTCACAGGTCTGGGCCTTAAGACGACGTTTCAGCTGGAGATCTATCCAACAGTGAATATAATTAAACTCCTGGCCAGAACAGAGAGATTTCAATGAATTAAGTATTTCCAAATTAGTAATACTTAATTACATGGAATGTGTAAGTACAGAGCACCTGGACTGTGTTAATCTAATTGAACTAATCCGATTGATTCAATTTATCTAATTGATTTAACTTATCTAATTGAATTAATTGTGTTCATTGTTATTCCTGCTCCTTTATGAAAAAGGCAAAAAGATGTTTTGTAGGAGGAAATTAAGAGCAAAACAAATTAGATCCTTCTTTCAGTAACAACTCTGCCTAGGTGTAGCCACTTTATCCTTAACATGTAACTTTCTGGCAATTTATTACAACTTGAAATCCAAGGGACAACAATAGTTTCAGAAGACTGCAGATTCTCTAATCTCAGAAGTCTTTGGGAAATGACACATAACCAGATACACTGTCTTCTCCAGGACTTTGTCAATATTGCTAGGGTCTTGCCTACCAGCTACCCTTATTATATTTACATTACATTTAAAAATGAAGCTATTCAAAATTTAGTCTTGAGTGTGCCTCATTTCCTGATCTTCAAACCCCCTAATTATCACAGGTGATGAGCTACCCTGGGGACACGCACTTTTTAACAGGAAAAACAAGAAAGACATCCACATCTTGTTCCAACTTGTACCCTGTACAAACAGAAAGGAAAAAAATGTCTGTGTAAAAGGCCACTGTATAAATTAGTGCCTGGAGCGACTTGAATTTGTGGCAGAGCTACTCTCAAGGGAATGGCTTTGCTATTTACTTTAATATACAATAAAGAAAGAGAATGATGACAAGCCAGTATTACATGGTATACCCGGTATGCAACTGCACAAAGTCAACAGCGTCTAGCTTTTCACATTCCTGGGTTTTTTCACTCAGTCCGGCACAAATATGATTATCTTATTTCCCTTGGCTTAGATTTCACATCATCTTTGTTTTCTTGAGCCCACTTCCTATCACTAAAATTTTCACTTCATGTATTTTTCCTCCTAATAAACAGTAGACTGAGCATCATATTTTGTTTTGAATCAGGCTTCAAATAGAGCCATGGGTGTATTAGCACTATAGAAAATGGTACCAATTCAACATTCAAAGCCAGTGACTAATTTCTACTTCAGTCACACAAAACTCCAAGTGAAACTAAAATTAATATTCCTGCATCCTGAACATGAACACCCTTTCTTCTCTGCCTCCTCATAGCTACCTCACAGTCATATTTTGTTACTGATTATAATGTTGCATTTACTTCAATCCTTTACTGCAGAGGTTCCGCTGATATTTTAGAAAGTGTACACTAGATTGACCACTGGTTTGCAATGACTTACTGTTATCTTTGCCAAAAAAGCATACATTTTAAGGTAAAGTGATGAGCCAAGGCAAAATAATTTCCTCCCTCCAAATAGGTGAGGAGCAGGGAATGAACTGACCAAGCAATGACTGCATGGAGGTTTGTTCCAACTGCTCTCTGAAGTAGGTACCACTGGAATGAAGCAGTGAATAGGTCTGTGAAGGCCAGAAGAGGAGTCTTTTCACCACAAATGTGTCATGACGAGAAGAACATGTATGGACTCCTTCTTCCCTTCTCCTGAGCTGAATGATAGCTTAGCTACCCCTGGCCCCTTGTGTGCCAGAAGTATTTGTCCTCGCAAGCAACCATGATTTATCTTAGGTTCAAGAGGGCAACTGTGTAAAACAATTACCCAGCACTCATTAAAATGCAGTGTTATAATTAGTAATACAATGTAACTATCAGGAAGATAAAAGGCGGCTGAGAATGAAGACTAATTTATATGGTTAAACACAGGAGGGAAAAACAACCTCTGTTATTCATCAGAAACACTAAACAGAAATTTTGCAAAGTGTGGAAGAAGAGTATGTTCTTGACTCTGTAACTAGGGGGTAAATCTTAGGTAAGTGAAATGTAATTATCCAAGCTGGAATTTGGGCAAAACACCAAGGGTAATTTGCAAAAAGTAACTTAAGATCTTTAATAGCCATTAGAGCTATAAAAGAATTCTTATTTTATATTTCAGCTGAAAGAAACACTTATAAGTGTAAAAAGGATCTTCAGTTTTTCCTCTCTCCTATTAAAAAACATCAATAATATTTGAAAAAAAAAACCCCAAAACAAACAGTTCATCATTATTAAATTGTTCCAATATTTTTCCAGTATACATTGCTTGTCCCATCCACCTGCAAACATTTTTCTTTTTTTTTTTTAAGACTTGTTCATTAAAGGTAGTTATTGCTACTCTACTCTAAAGCAAACACCAGCTGGGAACATGATATAACTAGTTCCTAGTACTATAAGACATTATTCAGCCATTGCCATCTATGTGCTGCTAACTAAACAAGCTCGCTTTGAGTGGGCTACTGCATGCAAAGGTAGAGACTAAGCAGTCCCTGGGCACTACAATTGTGTTTTCCAGGGCAGGAGGAAAATGAGAGGCAGCAGGGTTTTCAAAGAATGTAAACACAGGAGAAAATTATCACTGAATGTATTAGTCTGAAGTAATTGTACTGGGATAGTTGAAAAAACCTCAGAGAAGGAGACAGCATTGTCCCATTGTCAGTCAGTTGCTTTTTAGGAAACGACTCTTTGGGATTTTCAAAAGCTCTGACGATCCAGAATCCTCAAAGCTATTTAGTTCCTGTGTATCACTGATTTTAAAAAAAAAAAAAAAAAGTTATAATTTTTTTAAACTATTATTATTTTTTAAATCAGTTTAGGTGCCTTAATACTCCCAAACATGGATCAATGTGATCTGAAATACAGTGGCTTCTCACCAAGGAAGAACTTTGCTATCCTATTTATTAGAAATCAGCTGTTAAGTACATATGAAGTTCAGGATTTCAGTGTTTATTCTACTTTCTGGGAAGCTTTAGTTGTTGATTTTAAAAGGCATGAAGTCAATCCACTTCTACGTACATCTGAAAATCTTAACTTTAGTGAATAAACCTACTAACCAAGGATAGCAGATTTCATTTGGGAACCCTTTTACCAGTGAGAGCAATCAGGGCATTCAGGGCTTGGTTTTGCCTATATTCCCCATCCATTCGACTTTCTTATTTCTTTCAAAAAAGAAACTTATAATTCTGTACCCTCCAATTTTTTTTTTTTTTTTTAAATGCAGGCTTCTTTAAAAGCTGAATAGAAACAATTCAGCAAATAAATGTATACTGCTTAGTTTTTAACATCTTGTACCTAATGAACTTGGGGAGGTGTTCATTTTCATGTTTCTTATGTACAGTATGTGGGAAAACGGTTCCTCAAAAAAAACCCCAAACCATTAATATGGGCTTTAATTGTTGCCTCTTTATTTATTAAAGTCAATATGTCTATTTCTGTTTGCATTCATATGTCAACATGCTCATCTTTTAGAATAAAGTGGCTTGTGTCCTTTGTGGCTTTTTCCTATGCAAACAACTGAGAGCCATCAGCTTGTTCTGGACAGTTGTTGCTTTATGCTGCTGGGCTGGAAATACAAAGTGACAACTTTTCTTTTTTTTTTCCTTCATTCTTTCCCCTTGAGAAATGTTTGTCAGTTTTCAGACTGTTCATTTGCACTTTCTTCTCAAAATTAATAAAAACTGTTTTTAAAACTACTGACAATGGAAATAGCACAGTGAAGACTATCCATGACGTAAAAGAATAATATTCTAGACCAGCAATGAATAAATTTCAGTCCAAAAGAAGGACTACATGGGGAAATAAAGATTAATGTACTTCTATCTAGACAGGAGGCAAAATCCTTGTATAGTTTTTGAACAGTACTTACTCAATGGATGCGCACATCTGGGACATGACTTCAAGCTCACCCTGAATTTAGCAAAAATTATCATCTAAAACCATACAAAAATACATGGAATTCCTTGGTATTTCTGTCTGGCAGAAGCCAAAATTTGCATGACTACAGCAAATGAGTTCAAACTGCAGGCACTGCTCTAGATATACTGGGGAGGAGGAGCTGTATGAGAAAGCAAAGAAAGGTCAGCTAGTTTCCTAGAGACTCTTTCTCCTTTGGGACATGCTGAAGCCCACTATTGGCAAAACTTTTACACTGTCACCGCTGACAAGAAAGTGCCAGCCACAAGAGCCTAGTAGCATGAAATAGTCTTGGGTTGAATTAACTCAAACATGGAAGATACATTACTTTCAGTGGTGTTTATATATTGAGTTAGAAGGTGAGGTGCCAAAACCCCTTACAAATCTAAATACTGCAAATATGTAATTTTAATGAGGTTTTGGGTTATATTTGTTTTAATTTTAATAATGTAGTATTAAATATAGAATTTTTTTCTTTCTTGATTGCCCTTTAGATCTGTTGATAATGAGGAAGCAAAATAGGGCTTGTTGTTTTTTTCTTTCCCCCTTTGTTTTATATTGATTTATCAGAACCCACCAGGGACTGAAAGACAAGAAAATGAAGATAAGGTTAAAGAAAGGTTAAGCACAGCATCAAAGCCCTTTTCACAAGCAAAAAGGTTTTATGTTCTTTAAAATCTCAGCTGCATACCCTGTACATAATAATCACTATAATTAAGTGATTGTCTCCCCTTTAAAAAAAGTCGAAAATGACACAGAGGAATGATAAATTGTTAATTAATGATATGCTGTTCTGTTTTACTTCTGATTACACCTCCTGCTGGGCAGGACTGGTCTATTTGCTTCTAATCTCTGCTGTGAATTCATTCAATTCCATGCCTTTCCGCTATCATGTTTTCAGCCATCCTGACTTTCATGACTACCATATGGTACAGAGCCACTGTATGTTCAATTGATAATTCAATGCTGTCAGTGTTCTGGGGAAAAGTTGCAAGTGATATCCAGTAGGCATGCTTGGACATGGTTGTCCCACCATGGAAATATCTAAAATTGCCATGAAAATGATGAACTTGTGTTTTAAAATGAGGATATGGTAGAGTTCATCATGACCTTGAAAAATTTATTACCTTAGCTTAAAGAAAGAGTTATTTTGTCCTCAAACTTGTCTTTTCACAGAAAACCCATTTAAGATGGGTGGCTTGAAAATAGCAGTTGCAAGGAAAAATACTTTTTAATTCCATATTAAAAGTATAGGTGGGCTATCTCATTTCACATGTGGGTATAAAAGGGTACAGTCCTAAAAAATGCGTTTTTAGCAATTTGTGTTCAGAGTAGTTTCATGAACAAAATCTATATTAATGTTAGAAAGATACACGTCGTTCTTTGATCCCTGGTGGTTTTCTGTGGGTCTGATTGCTATGTACTTATTATTATTGTCTTTACCAGTTGGCAGGTATTTAACTTGACCTGGTCCTTTGAATTTAGACTGCGTCTCTCTCTGTCTCCTCCATGATACTTCTAGCTGGCTGAGGAGGGACACTGCGACTCTAATGAGTTTCTTCTCCAGCTAGGCTATGTATGTGCCATTTATGTGCTGAAGTATCACAGGTCAATTTTTAATTCACTTGTTAACTGTGATATGCATGGGGTCAAGATAGCAGGGAATGATCTCATTTATTTTCTCCTTTAGCTGTTGCCCTTTGCCAGTATCACAGTTACAAAGGTGGCAGGAGGAGAAAGGCATGTTCTGTCTTTCCTGTAGAAGATGGTGTTCAGAGGATTTGCTTGCTCAGAAAAAAAAAAGAAGGGGGAAAAAAAAAGCAAAACAAAACCAAAGATGAACTAAAAGACAGTTTTTATATGACAAATTCAAGGGACTTGATGGCCTTCTGAACCGAGGGTGAATGAGCTAGACTCTCCAATTCCCGCCACAGTCACAAAAACCTGGTAGGTTGGGAGGAACCTCTGGAGGTCTCCAGTCCCAACTCCTGTTCAAAACAGGGTAACTTCACAGTTAGGTAGGTTTTTTTGGGGCTGCATACTACTGCCTGCCAGGGATAGGTGTTGTACAAGTTGTCAGTGTTCCAGCCTAAGAATCCAAACATATTTTTGAAAAGTGGCTGCACTAGCAGTCAGGAGATACAGCTCATTTGAGAGAGGTTACAGTTAAGCTCTGCAGTGAGAAAGTGGGTCTAATTATATATTTTGAATGACGATACATTGCATATGGCTTATTGCTTTGTAATTTTCTCATTATCCCTATTAGCGTAATATAAACATAGGACTGACAGCTTTCTCTGACTTACCATGACTGGAAAATTGAGAAATGTTGCTTACAATTATGTCCTCCCACAGATGGAGAACTGTACTCTGGCACAGCGGCAGACTTCATGGGCAGGGACTTTGCCATTTTCCGAACTCTGGGGCATCATCATCCAATCAGAACAGAGCAGCATGACTCCCGGTGGCTAAATGGTATGTAAAATGTACATTTATCCAGTTACATTCATCTAGCCATTAAAGACTAGCACACAGCTTCGTTTCAGCAACATCTGTGACATATACACCTCTTTTTTATTTGGAGCAGAATTTTGTCTTAAACCAGTTAAACTAATCAAAAGTGATTTATAAAGAAGCATTTTTGGTTTAATTACATTGAGATTTGTGGAGTGTGATTAAATTTAAAACATATACAGACACTATGGCTAACACAGTCGCGTCACAGGAGCAGACTGCTGTAGGGTGCAAGTTGGACAGAAGCTCAAAGCTTGTGGAAGCATCAGCCACACATCAGCACAAAGTAGCTACAGAGCCTTGGGAAGGACTGTGCCTTGTGCAGGCTTTACTTTTTAGCTGGATTGCAGGGAATCTCACACCGGCCACCAAAGTCCAGCAGGAAGTGAAGCAGCAGTTTCCTGAGCAGGCCAGAGTTGTCAATAATTTGGGAAAAGTGAAAAGGGTCCTGGGTATTCCAAACTGTTGGGTTTCAAAATATTCAGTTGTTTAACAAGGCACAATAGCTTACATTATTGTATGGATATTACTAATGAAGCCTGTAGTTGGTTGTTTGCATGTATGGGGAGAGAGGGATAGTTTCAGAGAAAATCTGGTTTTGGCTTCATGTACCAAAATACTTTAAAATGCATCTGAGTACTCTATCCAAGTTCTACTGAAGTCAAAATTCCAATAACTGAAATGGAATTACACTTGGCTTTAGCTACACAAGGATATGAGCATTTTGGAAATGAGAATACATCATTTCAAAAAGCTGACATTTAAGTAAACCAGTAATGCTAACTGTAGTTACTCTGAGTTAATTTCTATTTTAATTTTTGAGGAGTTGACTAGCCACTTTCGCTGTACATGCTGCTTGCATATACACTCCTTGAATTCACAAAGTATTTTGTTCTTAGATATTTTTCACTCTTAGCCACTTTATTTATGTCTGCGCTGAGGTCCAGGTTTTCTTATGTGGGTTTGCAATTTAGTGCAAACTGTTCATGCAAATTTTTAATGTGTAAGAGCAGACCATGTTTTAACAACACAGGTTAGCTACAGTCAAGAACTTCTAGTATCATACTGGTTATCATATTAGCTGTATATACAATCCATAACAAAACCAATCCCTGACTCATAATTAAAACCACAAAGTACTATTGCAGGTTGGATAAGCAACTCTATATATGATATATGCATCGGATATAAGTATCAGATAAAAGTATATATGACGAGTTGTATGAATCTGTATTTTAATATGACAAGTTGTATGAATTTTGGTTTTGTCCTGTTGAATTTAGTTCTGTCATAATTCATGTGGACTACTGTGAGGACAGATTCAGGTCTATCACATTTCAGTTCTACAGTCTGTGCTTGCCCAGTAACCCATTGTTCATTGGTTTATTATAATAATAGACAAGATTTCTGGACTTCAAGGGACAGTAAAGTATAAGGCTTACAGACATATCCATCTATCTTGGAACATGGTAGAGGAATAATATGTTAAAGTTAACACAACACCCACTTTTGTTATCATAGTCATGATGACACAAAGTCCAATCATGCAAGCAAAATCTGCTTTGTGCAGTAGATTTGTACAATGACAGCCCAGTCAGGAGGATTTATGCAGTGGGAAAGCACAGCCATTGTCCACAGGTCCTGTACTTCATCGCTGAAAATGTGTCATTCCTTTGTGGATTTGGTTACCAGTCTTTCAGCACTAGATGTGAGAACTGCTTTTCCCAAATTAGCACTAAGGTTACATCTGACAGTGTGCAGAAACCACAACTGCTTTGTGCTCAAGATGGGGAGGAGAAGACAGTTGCACATAAAGAGCTGATGAACCTCAAGCTCTCTAGAATTAAAGTATCATCCAAAATGAGCATAAAAGTAGAAAGGCAGCATTTATTGTAGCACAGGGTGAAGATGATTTTCAACTCTAAGTGTAGTTCTTACACTATATTCCTGCATGGAAGGTTTCAAGCTAATTTAAAAAAAAGGTAAGAATCAAACTGAGGCCTTTAGACATGATTCTTATAACTGGCTATAATTTAATAGAGAATGATCCTTAAATACATTTTGGAAATCTATCTCTCCATTGCAACTTAATAAGTTTACATTCCTAATATGGAAAGGTTGGCTTAAAATCTGCACTGCAACGTTCCTATTAAAGGCTCTAAGACTTTACTGTTAATTTCCCAGTAATAAGGTCTTGGCAGCCTTTCCACACAGTACTCCTAATTTGAGCATTTAACAGGGAAATAAAAAATTATAATTGTTTGGGCTTGAAACTTTGCAGCCATACCAGTCCTTTGATTTCTTTTTCTTTTGTCATTTGTCTCTTTTAAATATACTTATAAAAGAAACTTTGTCTTTGTGTGTATTTAAAGTGAATATACTTTTATTGAAATAAGCTCTTATAGAAGGATGAGGTGTACTCTGCTTTCTTAAAGATCTGTATAAACTAGTTTTGAACCTTAAGTTTGCAGAGCTTTAAACATTTTTTTAGTAAAGACATGGATTGCTATGTAGTCATGGGTTTCCTTTTCTAGTTGCTTTCTACGGTGTGCTTAGCCTTGGGTTAAAAACTACTATTCTAATGGACATATACTAAACTCTGGATAAGAACAGTAGTTCTGATCAAACTCACAAAGAGAAATCCTCATCCCCTTGGTGTTTAATAGCTAGATGGTGAGACACCCAGTTGTAAGTCCTTGCTAATGTTTACTTTGTTCAGAGCAGGAACTTGAAACTGCTTTTCCCATACTAAGGCTGAGGTCAGAACTGACAAGGTGCAGAAAACACAGTTGTTTGGTACCAAAAATGGAGAGGAGAAGACATTAAGAGCTTGCAAACATTTCCTAGAATTTAAATATCACCCTGAACTGGTGTAAAAGTAGGGCAACATTGCACAGAGTGATTAAGTTTTTTTGATTTAAGTATGAACACAGAGTTCCTACAGAGATCACGCAGTTACTTTTTGGAGATGCTCCACCTTTCGTAAGAAGTTAAATGTTTCTGGGAAGAGAGCTTTGAACTACGCCTGGCCCAAGGAAAGGTGCTGACCAGCAGGTCTTAAAGACTTTTTTTGTCTTTTAAAGATATTAAATACTCACAGGCTTCTAAAGACATTTTGTTTTGTATAAATAATTAAACAGTCGCCAAGCCAAATAAAGCAAGGGAGACTGATTCTATAGCCATGTAGTCGGGGCATTCATCTAGAAGGTAGGGAACCATACATCAGTCACTTGTAGCAGTGTGTATTTAATTATTGATACCAAATTGGCCAGATGTGGCATGGAGGTATTTGCAAAAAAACAGTGAAATATGTTGGTGCTCAGGGAAGTTATCTTGGATACAAAAAGCCACAATTCAGTGCCCTGAACTGAATCATGTACTTCGTTATAAGCCATGTACATGCTCACCCTGAACATTATTGGCTCCTCGTAAGTGCATGGAGTTTCTCTGCTGCAAAAGCTTTGACAGTCTTAGTTGGTCCCAGTAAGGGTCAAGAATAGTTTTGAACTCTCAGGAAAAAAAATCTTGAAATTGAAAAATCATCTCCTGTCCAGCATTACTGTAAGGAGCAATGGCTTTGATGTTACACATATATCTTACAGAGTCTTGCCTATAGGCAAAAAAACATTTCCCCTTAAATGTGCCACTGCCCTTTATAGTTGGGAGCCATCAGAAGGTAGTGTTATTTCAAGAAAGCGTAGATCAGGTCCTGCTTCTATGAACTGCTTCAGCAATAAAAAAAGTTGAGTAGGAGGTCCGAGCAGGTTGGAGCATCATCCTGTGGTACCAGGGATTTCCCTGGTGAACTGTGCGCAGCGTTTTCTCTACACCGTCTACGGCAGAATTCATGCAAGGCCTGAGGGCATGGCTGGAGGCAAGAAGGCAGAAATGGCAGTGCAGTGTACCAAAGCAAATGCTAAGCAACGCAAAAGCAATGTACTGATGGCAGTTTTCAAGCTGAAGATTAGAGGAGTGGAAGGGAAGCTTGGAGCTGCTCTCAACGTCCCTGATTTGAACACAGGGGATCTGGCCTTAAATTGTTAACATTTTGTAAAATGAATAACCATAAACATTTCTTTTAAAAGCAAAACAGAGTTGGCCTGCAGAAGATTTGAAAGGAAATTAAATCACAAAAACTGCATTAAAGTAGTATTATGAATCTGGTTTGCACCCCAGAAAAGTGAAGGAATACTGGCCTCGCTCACCCTCTTTACTAGACCTGGGGTTAAGAGAGACTGTCAGTCTGGATTTCCAGCCTTGGCTTGGAATTTCCTTGCTTTTTATAGGTTTAAACCGACTCTATGATATTATTTTAGCATACTTTCCATGGCTTAATTTTTAAAGTGGGGTAGTAGCTGTGCTTAGTCCCCTGCGGTTATTGTCCTTGGTAATCTTTACTTTATGGTTACATAAACAGCTGAGAATTATAGAAGCTGAGTGACTGTTCAATAAAAAAGAAAGTGCCCTCTTAAATTTCACGGGCTCCAAGGCAGGAAACATGGACTTGATACTCTCCTGGCATTCATACAGAACTTTAGCCATCACTTTATGTTGTTTCCGCTTATGGCAGCTTGTAGGATGTCCCAGCACTGGCAACATACACACATAATTTTGAATATATATGTATTGCACAGTAAAGGAATGTATGGCAAGAGAAAGACAAGATTGCAGTTAGTTTATAGGATTTTTACCTTTCTAATAAAAGTGTATTAAATGTGTCAAGATGTTTAGAAATTAATATTTGTTCTCTTGCAACTACTCTTTCTAAGACTTGGATGTGTTCATTTGCTGCATCCTTGAATCTATAATTTGTCTTTGGTCACCCACCCAAACCCTTTTCCCACCTGTACATACCCACTGACGCCCCCCTCTTCTGAGCCACTCCCTTGTCCCTAAATGCCTTCCTAGTTTCCTGCTTTCCAGTTCACCTCCTACACGTTCCCAATCCTGATATACAGAAGGCACTAAAATACATGCCACCGAAGGTAAGCAGATGTGGAAAATTGATGACCTGCCAGTACAGACAGGACCCAGCCATCCTGGTACCTGGGGGTTATTTCATAAAGTACATCTGAGATATTCTTGGAGAAAGGAGGTGATGGATGCTACAGACACAATAAATCTCCAGCAAGAAAAGAGCTATTTAAATAAAGGACATTTAAAAAAAAAAAAAACAAGAAAAAAAAAAACCCCAGGGTATGAACTGTATATGAATATATTTAGTCTTCAAATTAGAAGTCATAAGCCATGGGGGGAATGAAAAGCTGCCCAACAGAAGTAGTCAGTGAGGCAGCCTAGCTGATTTTAAGAGGAACTTAAATAACATTTTATGTGTTGTCATATAGCATGCTTGCCTGACATCGCTAGGGACTGCAGTGAGTAGACTAAAAAGTCTACAGGTCTTCATTCCCATATGTTTACAAGGGCATATTTAAACAACCTTAACAGTGAAAACAAGGATTTTTTGGTGTGTCTTTTTTTTGTGTTGTCCTTTTCTTTGGTTTTTTTTCCCTGCAAGGGTCGCTTACATTTAAAATATGCATTTATATATTTGAACCAAATTAGTCAGCTGATATCTCCTATCGTGCAGGCTGTAGTGTGGAACAAGTCCCACACTTTCCCACCATTGCTTATACAGGCAAGAACAACTCCAACCCTTGCAGGAACAAAACACATCCATATATGCAAGTTTCATTTCTCACTCAATACACCCTGCCACCCCCATTCCCATTATCTTCATTGCTAAGAATAGTAATAAATAATTTCACAGTGATAAATTCCATGTGTGACAAATGCTAATGTCACCTACCAGAGTGCTAGGAAGTACTCAGAAACTATAGTGACAGTGGCATAATAATGTGAACAGAATGGCATACAAACTCAATTTACAGGGTTTTTTCCTCCCTTAAGTATGTAGATCCAAATTTGAGAGATTGAATATGAATTTTAAATTGTTTTTCTCATTGCAATCTGACAAGTCTTTTCTCTATACATTTTTATTACAATTCATTCTTTTTCTCTTGAAAGAAATGCAGAATTTCTGAAATCACAAAATAATCACTTGTTTCTTAATAGTGTTACTTGACATTCGTACTGTCACTGATCTGAAGTGGTTACAACTCCGGAAGCTGTAAGTCCAGCTGAATACTTGATCAGAAGATACTCATGTATTTGAACCAGTTGACTCATCCTGTCTGATAACTGCTTTCTGTATTTCTATACAAAGTAAGAGAAGCATTTGATTCAGAAATCAAAGACCAAGTAGTAATTAGAGAATGTGCTTTACAGTTCCTCTGGATGTGAGGAAGATCATGAAGATGATGGGTAAAGACAACCAGAAAAATTATAATCTCCTTTCAAGTGGCCTGAATTAAATTATTTTAAATCCTTCTAAGAAATAGATCTTCTCTCTCTCTCCCCCTCTCCTCCCCCACCCCCCAGCCCCCAGTCTAGGATTAGGTCATTTTCTTCATTAAATTTCAGTTCTGTGGATGAGATTTTGTTGTGTTTAGGTATGAAAATCTGGTAAAAGTAGCCAACGGGTAAGTTTTGAGGCTGGAGTAGAAAAAGCAGGTAGGAAAGATGAAGCAGAAGAGCACATTCCCCTGGTTTGACCACACATTTTGAGAACTTCCTGACACTCTAGAGAATATGACCTGGGGCAAAAAGACTTGCATCAGTAAATGTATTTGTCTGAGCTATAGCCACAATATGCTTGGGGAAGTTGGGATACAAATTAGTGCAGGAACACCTGACTTTAGGATATGTGTACATTACATGGTTAACCATGGGCTCATTTATGGGTTTTAGCTTGGTCAGGCTTACTGTCCACACCAAAAAAATAATAGCTAGGAGTGTAGGTTGGAAGCCACGCTTTGCTGCAATTCATACTGTGACTGTCTTTATAGAGCATATAAGATCAAAAATAATGGGGGAGATCAGAGTGCTTTGTTTCCACTGGAGACCAGAGAAGTTTGTCTGCTGCACGTAGTACAGTTTTGGGAAAGATGTTCATAGGTCTCAAAACAAGCACTGTGGAATACGACCCCAGTCCCAAACAGATCAGTGCATAGTCTCTCTCTAAACAGAGACTTGGAAGTGATTGCCAGCTTGGGAATCTACACTCACTCAAGGACAGTGAATTGATCTACTGGTGATGTGTCTTAGAACTGCTAAATTTTAGGGTGTTTATGTCAGTGGTGAATATGCTATCAGGTCAACAGCCGAGTAAATCCTACTGAGCTTCATGTCAGGGAGAGACCTGAGAGTGTAGCCCTTCCCATCACCTATGCTCCGACTTGTCTGGGGACAAAATTGGATGAATGAGCTAGAACAAGCTCTGGCTAGATGCTAGATGTGGATAAATCAGTGCACCTGGCTCTACAGGGCAACTCGGCTGATCTCACTTAGGTGTTCAGAATCAAATTTGATGACCCAGGTGAGTTGCTTTTTATAGACATAGCTTTACATAAACTGCCACCTTCAGCAGTAGGAGCTGTGTAAAAACCCAGCTGTGAGAGTACACTCCAGGAGTCACACTCTTGATCCTGGAGGTCTCCAGCTCTGTACCCTTCTCACACTGAATACTAAACACCAGCAACTGTCTGATTACCAGTAGTCCCAGTGATATTCTGTGTTCTCTAGAAAGCCTTCTTTTTTTTTTTTTTTTTTTTTTTTTTAAACTAAGGATTGTTTATTTGTATGCATTTATCTCAATGGATAACTTGTAGAGTTGTCGATGGACAACTTTGTAAAGTGATGGTCTGTTTGCATAAGAAGGTGACAAACTCAACATATAACTCAATCAGTGGTAGCTGTGGTGATAATCTCTACTAGAAAGCTTTGGGTACTACTTTCAGTTAATATATGATTAAAAGGACCATATCTATCTCTACATATATGTATAAATATAAACACATTACCAGCATGTATCAGTTCTCCTCTTGCCCTGGAGATTAATTTCAATAGGGAAGACAAGGTACTTTGTCCAATACAGGTGTAGTGTTCAGGTTCTAAGAGTGCACTTTGCTCTGCTTTTGGTGTTGGCCCCACTTTAAATTACACAATATGGGTTTCTTTGTAATTATTATTTTTACAAAGATCCAAATCAGCTTAAGGAAAAGGACAGTTCAGATTAGGTGGCAGGATGCCAAAGACAAAGCGTATGTGTTATAGGCCTTGCAATTTGAAGTAGGTTTCCCATGATCTCTGAGATCTCTGTGAGGGCTCATCACAGCTCTGATGCTTGGCAAACAGTGACTTTTAGCTACCAAATCATGCCTCCTTTCCTGTTCACAAAAGTAACTAACCAGTTTTTCAAGAAAAGTTAAGCAGAAATCTGCTTGTAGGGAATCACACAACAGAATACTAATGGACTTAAACAAAGCTGGAATGGGTCGGTTACAGCCCCCTTCATTGGGATATGACATACATCTGAATCTTTTTTTTTATGTTCTTGTGTTGGGTTTTTTTCCTCTTCTGCTCTAGCCATCAATTTAATGAGTGTTGACCCTGTCAATACCAATTTCCTCTTCTCAGGCCACCACGTTCAGAGTTTGGTCGGCGTTCAATAGAGATTTACTGTTGACTGGGTAATTTGAGTTCATGTGTGTGGTGAAAAATTAGTGAGGAGAATTACCCAGAAAAGTGGATGCCATGACAATGCATGTCACCATGGTGTGACCAGCTCTGCTGACATAGGTTTCAAAAGCTCTCCCCCTGTGAAAATGGGGCCTGTTTGCAAATTAATTAGTTTCTGGCAGCAGCTTGATTGTTGACCCAAAGTTTGTAGAGTGGAAAAACAATCAGATTAGTGTGTTCAATATAAAGGCTCAGTGCGGCACTGAAGTGCAGTTTGCCAAACTGTTGAAGCCGTGAATAGAGTGAAACAAATTCTTTTTTGAGAAGCCAAGGCAAAGGTTAAGTGTGATGTGACTAGAGCATGCTGGCTGCAGGGCGGTGGGGGGAAGAATTAGAGGTTTCAGCCACACAGAAATGGAGAGTGCTGAGCGAGTTGCATTGAATTTAATGAAATACACAGCTTCAGACACAAAAGTGTTTGGCAATGTTTTAGTCTGTGTTAAAGGGAGAAATAAGATGGCTTTGTTTTAAGAAGTTTTCTTTGTACAGTCATGTGGGACACCAGGGACTGAGCCTCTAAAGGGTATTAGAGACACTTCCTGAGCCTCCACGCTGTTTCTAAGCACCTGCAGACTTCGAGGTTTGTACCAGTTCCTCCCCCTCCCCACCACACACTAACTCCCTTTATCTCTAATGATTCAATCCAAGCCTCCCATTCATCACCTCCAACATTTGGGCAGGTTTCGTTTCTTCTTTTAAATAGTGCTGGTGCCGTGAGTCATGGGCAAACATATTAGAAATCAACCCTTGCAAATAGATAGACTATCTAAAACTTGTTATTCAAATACTGAGACAGAAGTTAAATACTAAAAACTACCACAGGCCAGATCTTTAGCTGATTATAAATGAGAATATCCTCAATGCAGCCAAGAGAGGTCTACTGATTTCGACTCACTGCAGTGCTCAGCTCATTTCATTAATATGCTTTATTTCTTCAGTGGCTATTTTTTATATAAATCTGCCCTTCAGCATCCATTTATGGCATTCACTGTTATTTATACCCTTATAATATTTCCTTTACATCTAACAACGCCTATGCATTTTTTGATTATTATTTTCCCAGTATGACAAATAGAAAGAAGGAAAATGCCAACAAATGTGGAAGAGACCATGTTCATGGGTAGTTGATGTAGTCTTCTCTTGAGCCAATGTCTTGGCCCTATTGGCCTGGATCAGAATACCTGACAGAACCAGGGGAATGGGAGGACAGAACTGCTGAGCTGAAAATATGAAGGGCTCCACCACCACACAGCCATCACCCCATCAAGTAACAGATGCCCAACACGCCCAGCAGAGTTAATGATGTGAGGATACAGACCCTTAGTCTGTTCCTACCTCTTTCTCCCGTTCCATAAAATTACAACTGTTAGTTTGCAACCTATGCAAACTTTATGTTTCGTTCTTGGTAATGGGGCTGAACCTAACCCCTTTACACTAACATTCCTGAACCGTGAATTGCTTGTCCCAAAAGGCCGTCAGTGTTGCTTGCAATTAACACAAATGATTGCTCAAAGCCGGCACCTGATGTGGCACCTAGCCAGCTGGAAATATAATTGGCTTCTTAGATGGAGAAACATCCACTTCACAGTGGAGTTTGCGATGACGGAATTATTAGTTCAAAGTAAGCCAGGTATGTGAATACCTGGTCTATACATTAAAACTTCAGCTAGCACTAGACACAGCTGAATTAAGTTGCAGACTCAAAGCCTCCCTTTCTCTCTGTCTCCATAACTTCCCCCTTCTCTTTGTTCATGAAATCGTGTAAATTCCAGTCTGAATGCTTGTAAGGCTAAGTAATTGCTTTTGTTCTTTGGGTTATTTAATTACAAATCTCAGTAGATGACAGGTCCTCTGCACTAAAGGAAGACATCACATTTGCACAGTTACTGAATCCCAACACAAAGTGTGTGGCAAATCAGTGACTGCAGATTTATTCATGCCCTTTGGGACCTGCACTGCCTTTTCAGCTTAGCATGCAATATGATTTAAATTACAGCTTGTGCAGAGCTGTGCCTTGGGATTACACTCCATGTTTCCAACTGTTTATAGTTCAGTGAGCTTTAACCTCTGTGATTCTGAAAATTAAATAATGTCACGGCTGATATCAGACTGAGGGCTGGTACTAGATTGCTAAATACTGTCTTGTATTAAAAGCCTATTTTTACAACAAAGTGGAAACATCAATGTATTTAAAACACTGATAACACATTCAGGTAGTTCAAGAGCACAATTCAGAAGTCACACTAGCAAAGAATTGCAAAGCTAATATTAAGCTCCATTCTCAATGATATATTCCGACTTCTGTATTTAGCAGAGTTGTGGCTGTTGACTTTACTAGAGCAGCGCTGGGCCCAGTGCAGTACTTTGTGATTAGGTAGACACAAAGAGCATGTAAGCTCAAGAAATGTAGATACAGCATCTATTGTAATTAAATTCCTTGTTGTTAATTCCTTGCAGATTTTATAGTTTCCTTATTTCTGAAATACTATGATATATCAAATCAGGCCTTTTGTGCTCCATAGGACATTTTAATATCTCTGTAACCTTTAAAAAGAGGAGGAGAGATAACAGTTAGTTACAAAACTGTATTTTTAATATGGCATGTAATTTCCCAGCAGATCAATTTTCATCCTTTTCAGGGTTTTAATACAAAACCTTTCAGTGATTTTTCTTCATTTAGTTCTGCAAACCCATGTTTCTAGGATAGATACTGTTCGAGTCCCACTTGAGTCACTTCACTGGGTTCTTCCCTGGGTTCAACCAGGCAACACCTGCAAAGCAAAAGGGTGAAACAGATGTCACCACCAGCACCATTTAGCCTGTAGAGACTTATGCATGATTGTGGTGTAAGGAAGAGAGGACAGGAAGAGAAAAGGACAAATGGGAGAGACAAATGGATACTTATTTTTCACTTGTAAAGGTAGCATGTTTGACTAAATAACAGAGAAAATAAACAAAGAAGCCCCAAATACCTTATTCACAGAATTGCAGTTCTCAGATATGATGGACAGATAAAAAAAAAAAAGCTTGACAAATGGTCCCTCATTTGATGCCTGTAAGTTTTGACACTGCAATAGATCCTGAACTTCCCATTTTGCTGCATTGCCAAAGTGGTACTTCTTTTTCTCCTTGAACTTTGGAGCACCCTATATTTATTACTTCAGTGCTGAGCTTTTAGGTTTCAAAGTGGTGTCAAAAGTGTCAAAAGGGTGTCAAATCCCTTGGTCTTCCATTGGATTCCATGGATTTATATCTATCCATCTTTGTTGAATAGCTGGCTGTTAGATTTTACTTTCTAAAAAAATGGTGCTTTTACTCTAGTTCCCTCTACTCTCAGTCCACGGCCACTGGTGGCTATAGGCTGAATGTTTCACATGAAAAGAAGGTGAGACATCCTTTAGTGTTATCAGGGAAAATTACCTCTTTCAAAGGCAAGAGTTAAACTGTAAATCTTTGAGACCACCGTCTCTTGTACAACATCCAGCAGAATTTGATGTACCTGGGCCACAACATACTAAGTAAATGAAGACAAAATAGTTCCCTTTCTGATTTACCTTTTAAAGTGGTAGGCTGGTCTGTGTTTTTGCTAGATTCCTGGATTGTGGAGAGGAGTATATTTTACATATGTGTATATATATATAAATTTCATTTCCTGTTGGTAGGTTTGTAAAGTTTTCTGTTCAGATAAGTGCAGTAGGATTTGTAGGACAATTTTATTAGATGAGTTGGTATAAGAAGAAACCAGATAACCTTTCAAGAACAGAGCTTTTTTACAGATGATTGTTCAGAAAAATAGAAGAAAAGTTATTTTAAAGACTGGATTACATATTTTTCTCATTCACTCCACAGCTCTTATGAAATATTTGAAAGCATTCAGTGATAATACATTATCTGTGAATATGGCCATATAGCTGAGGATTGTTGTTTATTGATCCTTTTACTGCTGTTTGAGCAAAATTCAATACCTTTATAAATAGTAAAAAGTGTTCCACTAATGTCAGTGAGATTAATCATATTTCCTGAGCTCTATGATAACATTTGACACACTGTAAAATCTGACAGTCACAGGGCACAGCTCTCTCCACTTACCCACCCCTTTGGTCTCTGTTTCCTATTCTGTTTCTCGGAAGGAACTTCCACTAAAGGCAGAAAAAGCTCTATGAGAAGGAAAGGGGCAAAACCTTCCTATGAGATATTTTACATTGACTAGTGAGGCATCAGCTTTTTTCACAAGATTGTGTAAATGGGCTGTCTTTATTAATACTCAGTTCTGCTCCATATTTGACATACTTTCAACTTTAATTTTTTTGCCAGACATGTTAGTAGAAAGCATTCTTTAAAAAAAATTCTATGTTTTCCCATTTATTACAGGACCTATATTTTTTATGGCATTTCATTCTTTTGTTGCTTTTCAAATACTTTTGCTAAACTTTCTGCTAATTCCTCTCCCTGCTGTTTATGTATCACAAGCATGTGTGCTACGAATTCCTCCCTCACTGCTTTTAAAAAATGCTAAAATTTTGAGTCTGATACAATGTTACTCGAAGAAGGTTTTCATTCTTAAAAGCTGCAGTAATTACATCAAATATTTCTGAAATGCTGTCAGTGAATAAAAAAGAAAGGAGGGTTTGTTTGTACAGAATAAAAGTACGTACCAATTAAACAGAGTTTGAGAACAACTTTCTGACAGAGCAGCATAAAAGGTAATGTTGCAAGACTATTCTATCTCAAGCAATTCCATGGTTTTCATCACACCTGTGCTATCAAATACTTTCTCTTTTTTTTTAATGAGCAGAACTCAGTTTCACATCATCAATAAACCAGTACATTATTTCAGTTGGGTACAAATCCTGTTAATACCTTATGTTGACTGAAGTTAAATTAAGTTGGAATCACATATTATGCTCACATGACTACTGAAAGAGATTGTCATAACTGATGTTATCATACTGAATACCTCAGGTTGTGCTGAGGGGTTTTGCTTCCGCTTACAGATGCCTTACTGCATTTTATGTTGCTCGGCTACACTGACAGATCAGTTAAAACCAGTCACTCACCCAGCCCTTTTTCAGTCTTTGCTGCCATCCCTCATTAATCTTACTCTAATGGATTTTGTGTCAAGTTGCTTTACACTAGCTGTAAAAGTTAATTATAACAACAAAACCTTTTTCATAGTTTGACAAAATGACCTCAGTTTTGTGGCCAAATCTAAAGGGTTTAACAAAGAAATTAAATTACAGGAGATTGGATAGGTTAGGAAATTGCTACAGGAGTGTTGTCTGCTGGATCACTCCTTGGGAACTGGCTCAGGCTGATGATCATTTCCCGATGAATGAGCATCCCTCACTGAGAGTTGAGATGATGGCAGAGTCCTGTCCAGTTTTTTGACATGACGTCGGGGGAGGAGATTGTTTTTACAGCTACACAACCCCTTCCACACAATTCAAATTGAACCTGGCAGTACAAAATTTGGAAGTTTTCTTCCTATTTTGAAAATAGATGATTTTTGACACAAAGGCCATATTTGTTCATAGTGTAGGCAGAAAAAAAAATAATATATGTGTGGACAAAGGGTTCTGCAGGATATGCACAGATTTCTGACAGAGAAATCTTAAGAGTTTAAGTCTCAGGAGATATATGGGGGCTGAAGACATACTTGTCAAGCCACTGTTGTTCAGTTTGGTGTTTCATGCTTTTGCCAATTGTACTGCTGAAGGCTGTCCCACTTTCCCTTCAGTGAAATGTATTTGGCCCAGCTATTCCTCACACTCAGCCAGGGACGTGTCTCCTGCAACGTGCTGTGTTAGGAGTTTGTCTGATGGTGTTGCAACAGCATGCTCTCTCTGCCTTCGGGACACTTTCTCGTACCCTCTAATTTCCAAGTTGCAAAGACGAAGACTACTCCATCCAGACATAATCACACATCTCAGCATTGTGGAAGGCCTGAGAAAATCACATTAGTGGAGAGAAACAGGTTTGGTCTCTGAGTTTTGGGTCATCTACCATAAACTGCTTGGGCATCTCCAGGGACTTGTGCTTCACCTGTGAATCTTCAGAGCTTACAAAAGGCAGGCCCGTAGCATGGCTTTGATTGCAAAAAGTGTGTAATACCCCAAATCAGAAACATCTTTTGTCTTCAGTGCCTCCATGCTCCACTTCCTCCCCTAATACATCACTTTTTAACACAAAGACTGGGATATTTAGTTTTTGTCACTCATCCAGAGCTCTAAAGATGTGGGTTATACAGTTAAGGCACAAGCTTTCCAGTGTTTTTATTTCCAAGCATCAATGTCAAGAACTTCAGATAAATGACCAAGAGAGGAAGAAACAGGCTCTTAGCTGGAACTCGTCAGTTTTTTCTGCAGAGAGGTTTAAGAAATACAGAAAATTTAAAGTATTCCTAAATGGAGACAGTATGCTGCAAGCCTTCCTTTCTGTTCTGTGAAGGACACTAGTTTTCTCAGTTGCCCAATTATTCTCTCTGAGGGACAAGTAAATCAGTTTCGAATTAACAGTGTTGATAGATATACAACACCTTAAAACATAGTCAGCAATGGAAAAGAGGTGTTAATTTTGGTTGTTGTTCTGTAAGGAGATAATAATCACCTCTTTTAAATTAAATAGGGTGGGTAGATCATAAGCATTGTTTCGTGAGAAACCTAATTTACGTTGAGAGTTAAGCTATAATTTTACCGAACTTTTGTATTCACTTTTCTTCACCATATAATTAGTCATTGCAGGGAATCAAAACTATTGTTGCCTCTTTAGAACAAAGGCTTCGGAAACTGATAAGTGCATCAGAGATCACCATTTTCTTCCTTCTCCTTCCCGCCTGAGCTAAAATGTTACTCCCAAGAAATACCGAGTTACGCCTCTGAGGCAGAGGAGGCGAGAGGTCTCGGGGTAGCGCCGCTGCCTGGATATTTAAGCCTTGGCTGGCGCTCAGCGGCTTGTTCACCCTGCTTTAGGGGTGGTAAGTACCGCAAATGAAGGCTGTGCTCCCGCCACCCCTGCCCCTGCCCCTGCCCCTGCCCCTGCCCCTGCCCCGGCGGGGGCCGCCTCGGCTGAGGGGCCTGCTGGGCTTCCTCTTGTCTCCTTAGGGCCCGCTGGCCGGCCAGAGCTGGTGTGCCTCAGGATGTTCCTAGCACTCAGAACCACACTTGCCCTTCTTTGCTTTTGCCCCAATGATAAATCAGTCATTCCCTAAAAAAATGGAGTTATTTAATTCAGATTTAACGTCTCTCACAATGAGAATGATCCACCGGGGACACTCAAGGTCAAAGCACTGAAAAGCCGCAATGACGAGATTCCTTTTGCTGTATATGTAAGAGTAGTGCTGAGATGTGGAGGAATTTACATGTGTACAAGCTTTTGCGTGTCTTTTTTTATGGGTCTTTTTTTATGGCTGCCTTTTTGCTTGTTATGTTGCTGTTGCATCCACGTATTGAAATGATGGAAGAGTGATATGTTAATATTTTTAATACCTTTCATCCTTGAAAATCTGCACTCTCTTTATGTCACAAAAAAATTCACACAAGTCACCACCAAAACAGAAGGGCCAGATTCTGTAGAGAGGAAGATATTTTTTTCTTAATTCTGCAAAGAGTTTTGAATCAGAAAAAAAATTAAAAATATGTATGGAATTGAAATTACAAGAAGACTTAGCTAAACCTTAAACTTATTAGCCCATAATGTAATCCAGCTATGTCACCAAAATTACTTTTATTAGTCCTTGAGAAATAATTTAAAACAATGGGATATGACTTCTAAGAAGGAGAAACTAACTGTCAGAGCTAACACAGTATTTTAAGATCATCGTTCCTCAGCATCAGTCTGGCTTGACTCAAAGACAAACCACTTGATAAATATAATCAGTCTTGAAAACTCTTTCTGATGAGAATCTCTGTTGCAACATCAATGAGTAACCATAGTGTTTCTTACCATGTGATAGCTGCTAACGTCTCAATCATGCATGGCCTGCATGCCACGCATCCACCTTTGCCTACCCATGGCTTTGAAGACAGTGTCTTTAAATCACATTTCTGCTCTGTGGTCTGCCCCTGGTACTACTCTCTATGTCAGCATCTGAAAGCAAGTTGACACGAAACCCGCATATTAGCTCCATAATGGCCACAAGTTATCCCTTGTGCAAAGAGCATTCCCACCTTGAGGAGGTGGTCTGATACCATCTGCGTTGTTGAGGAGCTTCACTGTAAGCCCTGAATCCATGAGAGCTCCATTGTGTTTGCCTGTGTCATTGGCACCAAGAGGGATGTGAAAGTTGAAGAATTAAAATGAAGGGACTTTGGAAGAACACCACTAAAAGCTTTAGTGTTTTGTAAACTACATTTGAGTGTGTAAAACCACAAACTAGCTTAGCTCTCTCATCACCATACATTAAAAGTTTTGTCCTCTGGTGACCTTGCTGAGTGCGCCCGTGGCAGATGGCTCCGCTGTGCACATTTGTGACTGGTGTTGCAAGTCCTCCTCTCTGTGGGTAGTAGAGCTCGCTGTGATTTCAGATTCAGATTTTTTGAGGACAGTGCTTGCTTCTCCATCCTGGGTCTCAGTAGAGAGGCACTGTACGTATTTATGAAGTCCTGAGTAGCTGCATATTTTTGTTGTTGTTAAATTTTTAATTTCAGCTTCCCTAGTCTTGTTGTTCTCCTCAGGGCCCCAGTCACCCTCCAGTACTTTTCATTAAATTATAGCAATTGCAGTTTTACTGAGCATAAAATTTCCCTAGTTTCCTAGAATTTTCTTGCTGTGAACTGATAAATTAGTCATTTTGACCATAAGTATACAATAATAGGGGCATCCAGTTCAAACTCTTTACAAAACATTTCCTGAGAGAACTGCCCTTTGGCTCCTGTCGAGTGATGAAGAGATGACCCCAGCTTCTGTTCCTTCAGCTCATTCAGTCTTGACAGCTAAAGGTAATTTCTGTGCCTTCAAGTTTATAGATCTTCATTACTATGCTAATACAATTCATTTAGAAATCCAATTTCTGACTTTTATTGTTTCTTGCTATTGGGGGGTGTGTGTTTTTGTGCGGTTGTTGCTGCTAAAGAGTAACATTTGTAAAAGAACAAATGCAGATCGATTTTCCTTAGCTTTTTCTCAACCTGAAGTGCTGAGACAAGCAAAACATGTTTCCATTACTTAACTAAGCAAACAATGGCATATAAATCATAGAGGCAGCTGGACCAAGGCGTCATTTTCATAAAGAGCCAGATTTCTCATGAAGGACAGTTTAATGGGCTGCTGCCAGTGAAATGTCTGCAGAGCTGGTAATTGCAGGAGGGCACACAAAAAGTGGTGCTAGAAAGGTGTCGTGTGGGATCTGAGAAATAGCCCCACAGCCAAGACAACTGGAAAAAGGAGTCTGAAAAAGGTGTGTGCTTTAATAATTTGCTTCTTGAGGTCAATTGTTTTGAATAAAAATCCAAGTTTTTATTTTTAGCTTGTTCACATTGGCTGCAAGATCAGAGAAGTGTTTTTAGCTGTAATTTTATTTTGATCATGTTTATGCCGTGGCGTCATTTCTCCTTTGATCATGCTTAAACATGTTTCAGACATGTTTGTTTGATGTATGCTGTTTTTTAAAGCACTCTTCCACATTGTCTGCTTGTGGTTTTTTAAAGCAATGCATCATTGCAAAATATTTGTCGTCAAATTATTTCTTAAATTCATTTTCCCAAAACTTGCTTTCTGGACTTTTAGCCAATGGGACACTATTTTAAAGAAGAAAGTGTTGAACTGTTGTAACAGTATTTCTGAGCGCTTCACAGATTGGAGGCTGTTGTAGAGTCACAGAATACCCAATAACTCAGAAACAGAAATTTGAAGTCATCCTATCTATCCACAATAGCTGCAATGCACTGACTTTTACAATTGTCACCAGTGGGTTTGGATCAAAGTTCCACTTTCCATTCAGCAAAACTTGCTTGAAGTTCATTCCAGCACTTCTTTTGTGGCTGTGTTGAATGTATGAAATAGGTCAACCCTGACTGAATTATTTTAAACTTCCCATGGGGACCCCTTGATACCGAACCTGTTTAATTTTGCAGGGCAAGGCAGGGCAATCTCAATACTTGAACATACACATTCATGGATGACATTCTTTCTTCTGCTGCATGGGTGAGCAATTAGGAGAGTCAAGGAGAAGTCCCTCATCTGTGGACAACATCTCCCTTCCCTTCCTCAAAGAAGAGCAATAAAAAAATGTTATGTAGTCCATGGAGAGTGCTATGTTGCGTGACTGCTGGCCATCTGGCTGATTGATTCATCATGACCCTAAACAGTTAGTTGTAAGCATAGTCTGAAGCCCTGGAGTTAAATGCAAGTGCGCATCAAGCCTCAGGCAAGCCAAATAGCTCCTCTGCTAATGACACAATAAAGAAGACACTACAGATCACTAGTTCACACCACCCACTTCTTAGCTTTATAACCTACAAAATTATCAACCACATTTCTCTACCTCTCTCCACACATATAATCATGATGTTGCTTTTATGATCATTATATTCATTCCGAACGGAAACAAATCTATTTCTATATGCAACACAACACATGTAGCCTGTTCTTACTTTATTTGCTTCATTGCATAGACATAGATCTGTTATATGGAAGAGGGGGAAAAAAACAACCACCACCAGATAACAAGAGCAAGGGGCCTATAACATGAAGAACCACTCTTTTATTGACTAAAATGTATCGATTTAACCAGATAGTGAAATAGCCTGAGGTTTGCTTAGTAAGAAACACCAGTTTTATTCAACAAAAATTATTCCGTGATGTACAATGGATATGTTCTATTATGAGACCGTGTGACTGCTTTATTTTCAGGGATGTAGTCAGGATTATTAATCACTAACTGAAAATCTGAATTCATCCCCGATGAGCATTGATAACAAATGTATACAAAGCATATTCACATGTGCTCTGGCTATGGCATTAGTTATATCTGCCTTCCTCACACCCCTCTCCTTTGCTACCAGTCTGACACAATTCTTTGGAGTATATATTTTCAATTTCTTAAACTATTTTTCTATCATTCTTGTATCATTCCTACTTCAGTGCTAGACTCTCTTGCTGTTTCTAGGTTCACCTGCAAAATTATGAGAGGATAAGAAAAGAATAATAACATGCTAACCGAGGGCACGTTTATATAACCCATAAAATATCAGCAATATTATTGACTCAAATGGGACTCCCCACAGTATTTTCATAGGCCAAAGTAAAGTTACATTTTTGATGGCTGATAATATTGTGATTTATTTTAGAATTTGATATCTTGTGATTTACAAAACCCATTGCACTAAAAACAAATCATTCAACCATTTGGGAATGTATTTAGGTTTTGGTTAAATGATTTTTTTTACCCTTTTCGTTAAGACCTTAAGATTGTAAAAACAGTGTATTCATACAAGAGGTTATCCACATCCAGTAGCCCAGACCAGTGTCTACTAATGGGTATCCTCTTTCTCTGTTGTATACTTCCACAGGCTGCGATGCAGAAATTTTCAACCTGTAGCCTTGTGTTTCTTGTGATACAAGTTACATTCAAAGCCCTGGTAGATCGTATATAAAATAACAGATATTTACCATGGTACTATATAGTCTAGATACTATTTTTCTTGGGCCTTGTGTCAGTGTAACTTGAAGGCTATTAAATGCATGCCAGAAAGAAAGGAAGTCAATTTAGTAGCTTAAACTCAGTAGTTTGGGGTGGAGAGCTTAAGCTGCTTACAGATTTTTTATGTTTGCAGATGTCTAAAAAGATTTATTTTAATAAACAATAGGTAATAGACACAGTTCCACAGAGATCTGTTCTGTGGCCTGTGTTGTTCAACATGTTCATAAATAACCTGAAAAAGAGGTTGAGCAGCAGGATGAGAAAATTTTTCACACAATACTAAGTTAATCAACACAGTGAGACAAAGGAAGACTGTGAAGAATTACAAAAGGATCTTATGCAACTGGGTAGCTGAGCATTCAAATGACAAATTAAATTATTCTTGATGAATGATGTAGTGATAAACCATGGGGAAAACCTTGAGGAAAACATGCCGATCTTCACATAAAATGATGGGTTGTGGACTGAGCATTACCAATGAAGAGTGAGGTTCTGGGGTTATGGCACATAAAGTTCCACGAAAATTTCAGATTACTGCTTAGGAACTGTCAAATCCATATTAAAGGTTAGGAATTAATAGAAAAAGGACAGAATTTAACAAAAAGCATTTCTATAGCCCTTGTATAAAAGCACAATGCATCCACATCTTGAACACTGTGGGTATTTCCAATACAGGAATTAAGAGGCACCAAATGTAGTTAGTAAGATCAATGTTCAAAACACAAAATCAGAAGTAGGTTTTAGTTCATTAGATTGCATACATGAGGAACAAATTCCAAAAGGACATTATGAATGCTGGAAATCTGCATAGGTTCAAGAAGAGTCTAGACAGATAACTGGATGAAAAGCTATTGAGAGTTACTAAGGACATAGAAAGCAACCAAGCTCAGGGAATAAGCTACACTGAAAATAGTTGGAGGAAGAGAGATTATTCTGGGAGAGCACTATTTGTACTTATCATATTCTTTCTTTGTCCCAGATTACTTCTGGACAATGTTGGAGTCTGTATATTGGTCTAAGTAAACCTTGCTCTAAGCCAGTATGGTCATTCTCATGAACTGTGTATATGGGTATATATATACACACAGAGAGAGTACATGAGAATATACACACACACACACACACACACACACACAAATTACGCAGTATATACTCATATAATAAAAACATCTAAACACATACATATATATAAACATATTAAAACATGTTGCTTACAACACTGCCATCCTTAATAAGGCAATGGGTTTCACAGGACAGCTAGTGCAAACTGGCAAAACAAAGTACAGTTCATTATTTTCACAACTATATGGCAATAAACATATACTGAGAAGATGTTAATGCATGACACTAAAATAGCTTATAATTTCACATAGGAACAGGACTCTGAGTAGTTAAATATAGTTCACAGTTAATTATCCCAGCAGGATGTAAAATGGTTATAAAACAGATTGGTAAATAAGTTGGATATGCCTTCTTTTTCCAAATATAGTGAAAGATACCAGCTGAAGTATCTCTGTAAAATAGAGTGATGAGCCAGATTCACCACTGGTATGAATTTGCTGTTACATTTTCTATAAAATTCTTTTCCAAAACTTCTTTCCACCATTTCTTACATAACTAATCAGTATGCCTGCATTTTATGTATTTTCGCTTCTTGATGTATCTTCTTTATCACCAAATAATGTTGTCACTCTAACTGCCAAGAAATAAAGGTTTTCTATGAAAAAAAAAATCTTTAAAAAAATGACAAGACAAAGTATTTCAACAACTTGCATAGAAATTCAAAAATGCTTTTCTCTTCTGAAAATGAGACAAAAATGTTGGGGTTTGGTATATCATAGTGTGGAAGTGGACAATATCAATAAAAACTGTATTTTTTAATTCATTTTTTTGACAGTAACACATTAATACTTTTCTAGATGTAAAATACTTTATATATTCTTCATTATTCCTAAAGTTAGGAATATTACATTTGTCTCAATAATTCTCTCATTTTATGTGCGACACATACAGAAAGATTACTGACCAAAGTCAAAACATCCAAAGAACCAACAAAAATGTTGGTAATAAATACATGAAGTTAGGAAGCCATGCTATAATGTTATACAACCATTTGTAAAGAGATTTCATGAAAGTTTAATTGCTCCAATAATAAAGTTAAGATCTGTTCATTAGGTGTCTGTAGCAAAAACCTCTATGTATTAAAGATTAGAGGAATGTAAATACCTGTCACATGTTAATGGCTGATGATGTACCTAATATAGATATATTTGCCATTTGATGCAAAGATTGATTCTTGGGAAGCAAAATCACAATTCGTTTATATAAGGAAGGCAAGTGATTCAATTAATGGAGTACTAATGTGCACAATGGCATTGTCTTCTCAGATCCTAGATTTATTAGCGCTCACCTGATACCAGAGAGTGACAATCCAGAAGATGACAAAATCTATTTCTTCTTCCGTGAAAATGCAATTGATGGAGAGCACACTGGAAAAGCCACTCATGCCAGAATAGGGCAGATCTGCAAGGTAAAATGATGACTTCTTCATGTGAGATTGAATGCACTTGCAGGATGCTTTGCAAGTGATTTTTAGAAACTGCATTTTCTTGCCTATAAACTATTCAGTATTAACACTGGCATTATGCTAAAGCAGAGATCATCCCAAGTGAAAAATAGTTAGTGGATAACACACCCAAAGGTATACTATTCAGTTCTTCTCTGTTTGGGGAAGCTTCACAAACTACAAAGTTTTGTTTAAAAAGTCATAGGCATCTTCTGAGGCTCAGAACGTGTCTGCAAAAGAATCTTTTACAGGAAATGTGATACTTCCAGGTAGGCCAGAAACATTTGAAGAATTTACTTTTTAAAGGAATGTTAATAGCTTTCCATTCCCACATTAGTGAAAATCTTTAAAACAGAGGCAAAGGAAGATTTAACAAAACAATTGTTTAAACTTAGCTGTAGAAATGGGCAACCATTCAGAAGACCCTTAATGACTGCACATTGAATCATTCATCCACACCGATAAACGTCCAAATATTTTTCTGACAGACTTTTAAGAAGATTTCTACAAATGAAATTATATTAATAAATGTTGTAGCTTTTGCAACTATGATGTTTACAGTAAAATTTCATGTTAATCCATAAACACAATTTCAATTTATCTCCTCAAAACCAGAGGTAGATGCTTGAAAACCAATTACGCCTTAAGTAAGGAGTCCTTGTGTGCACTTTATTCATAAGTTTTGCAGCTTAAACAACTGATCCCACTGTTCTGGCATTTTTGTCTACTTTGTTCACTTGTAGCTTGCATTTCTACTTTGTTCCTGCCCAGTTAAGAATAATAAACCCCTTAAGCTTTACCAGGACATGGCAGCCTGGGAGCTCTGGAGCAAAATATTCTGCCTGTCTGTTTTTATCCAGTGTTATATATGTATTACAATATATAAAAAGGTTTGGGAGGGTTTGTTTTTGGTTTTTAAACTATGTACTACTGTGAAATATGTAGCAATACAATGTAAAATAAAAGCAATTCAGAATTAGTGGTTTTGACAATGTAATGCTTTTGTATGTAGAACGTGAATTCTTTTCTGTAAGTAGCATCTTGTGGTTATTTACTATATTTTCTCTGACTCTGTTGATACTTCAGACAAAGACTGTTACTAGATATTAATGCAAAATACTTTTGTTATTAGAATGACTTTGGTGGGCACAGGAGCCTTGTTAACAAATGGACAACTTTCCTCAAAGCACGTCTGATTTGTTCCGTGCCAGGGCCCAATGGCATTGATACGCACTTTGATGAACTACGTAAGTGGCAGAAATGGTTTTGAATGCAGAAATGTTTTCAGGTATTATCCATATGAATTTAATTTAGTTTGCTTTTCTGTCTCTTTTTATTGTTACAGAGGATGTGTTCCTAATGAACTCAAAAGACCCCAAAAATCCAATAGTCTATGGAGTGTTCACAACTTCCAGGTATAGAACATACCGTTTTACTTGCATAGAAACTTGGTTTAGTGGGGTCTCTTTGTTAAAAATATCTTTAAGAAACACAAAATTTTCTTAACCTGTGAACTGAAAAGTCAGTGGCAATAAGAAGTAACGAATTAGGTTTCTTATGAGCAATGTACATCATCACTCTGAAGATAGTAATCACAAAGACTATCGGTTTCTCAGGCTATTCTTGCTGTTGAATTGGCTTTTTATAGTGGGGATCAGAATTTGTAGCCCTTCCCACACAGACCTAGAGAAACAACACAAGCATAAATATGCTTGGTTTTGGGGGCAGGGTAAAATAGAAAATCTGTGGTGTGAGAAACTGGCTTCTCAAGGACATATTAGTAAAAATATTGTTGAAATCTGGAAAGTCTAATGTTCTTTCGAAAGTTCTGTTATTGAATCACATATAACTGTGACTTGAATGTTTTGGTTTTGTTGTGCTTTCACCAAGGACAAATCTATACTTGTGGCTTTGGCCTGAGGAAGGTTTGCAGTACTGGTTGCATTGCCACATTTATCTGTGGACAAAAGTTTTAGGTACTAAACAGAAACAATATTTCTAGTGATAGCCAGGCATGGAAGAAGGAGATTTACATGTCCTTACTGTCTTCTGTAAGAAATCTCAAGGTAAGAAACAACACTGAAGTTTGTATGTGTGCTGCCCAAATGACAGAAAAGACTGCTAAAAAAATAGAAAAGTGCGAAGTGTAGGAAAGAATTGAATAGTCCTCTAGGGACAGCCCCATTGAAGTTCACTCAAACTGGGGCTTTGGCCTTCTGGAGACAGTATGTTTTAAATAGTGGAATAGCAGCCATCTGCTTAGGAAAATGTCTGAGAGATCGTATCAGCTATGCTGAACTTTCACAGGAGGTGAGTTAGGATTGCCCTGAGAGCATGTCAGAGTTTTGATAATCAGCACATGCAATAAATTAGAAAGCAACAAGCTGCTATTCCCATAGCTCTTCCACTCGATTAAACTGACTGATAATTTAGAGAACCTGACTTGATTTCTTCTCTCCTCATTTTTAGTAATATCTTCAAAGGGTCAGCAGTGTGTATGTACAGCATGACTGATGTGAGAAGGGTATTTCTTGGTCCCTATGCCCACCGAGATGGCCCAAACTACCAGTGGGTTCCCTACCAAGGGCGAGTGCCATATCCACGGCCAGGAACTGTAAGTACCCTAAGAAATATAGTAATCTAAAAAGGGAAAACTGTGGAAAATATTTTCATACTTCACATGGTCCTTGAGCTGAGATCCAGACAAGAAACTGAAAAAGACAATGAAATGGATAGGGTGGCAGAAGGGAAAGCTAACAATTCCTCCAGGTCCAAAATGTACTGATTTTCTTGTAAAGTACGAAAATGCAATAGCAGCTTCATTTGGATTTTAATTTTGGCATTCATATTAACAACTTCAGCAGAAGTTTGAGCAATGGCTGGAGAACTTTACTGAAGGTCAAATGTTTAATAAATTACTGCATTATCCTTTCCTTGGAATTTGTCTTTGTTCCAAGTATTGGCTGAGCCATTCTTCGTGAGAATGAACAGAAAACAGAGCATCTGCCTGGCTGTTAAGAAATTTTCAATTGTTCTCGACATTAAATCTAGTACAGTAAGACAGATATTTCTGCAATGGATGATAGAGTGACTAATAATTTCTAACTTCCACTGGCATTTTTTAAAATCTATCTTTCTACCTGTTTCTGTTTCTAGTTTATGGATGACTAAAATATCACTGTATATAAGACATCCATATTTACAATTCCCAGCTGATGTCATCACATTCTAGAAATATTTAACTGCCTCTGAAATTACTAGAGAAGATGGGACATTTATGAAAAAAACATTATTTGTATACATTGTGGTAGCTCCTTAGCTAGTATAAATTAGCTTGACCCATTTAAGTTCTGAACTATCATTGCTGAAGACTAAATATATGTGTACACATGTATTCATATAAACATATAAATGTAAATGTAAATAATGTATTTGTCTATAATATTCTTTTAAAAGTGTCCTTAAATATAAAGCGCAAAACAAACCAGGAGTGACTTGGATCCTTTTTTTTAAACCATCAGATTTTCTATTTTTGTCTGGTATGTTTTGAAATTGTTCTTTCAAACCTGATCTCCAACAGTTAGACAATATATATGCCCAGGCTAATGAAAATGACTTCCTAAGTAAAAGAAAACAGTGGCTCCCTGACAGCCAGATTGCTCAGCACTCCTCACTCCCTCACTACCACTGCTAAAGGGATTCCTAATTTTTTCCAGAGTTCAAATACAAGCTCTGCAGCATAAGAGAGGTTTCATTTCTCATTTGATGCTGAAGGTTTTAGGTTTGGTTTTTTTAATTACTATATCAATTCTATATCAGCTTCACATTTAACAAAGAAGTTGCCAGGATTTTTCCTTTATGATCCATAGAAGTCTTTCGTTGTTTTGTTTTTTTTTTTAACAATATTTGTGAGAGGAGGGAGGATTTTTGTATATACCTCATGTTGAATGAGGTACTTCATCCTGAATTCATATCTGAGTTTCTGTGAATGCAGCTACAGAGCTCAAGTTTTCTCTGTATCAGGGTACCAAGAGTCTATCTTTGGTTATGACTAGAGAACTTTTTGTTCCTACCAAAATGTAACTATTGATTTATTATGTTGGATTCCCTAATAAGCCAGTTAGGGGATAGCCTAGTTACCTCCTCCTGACTGATCAAAACGCCTGACATAGCATACCAGGGACCAGCAATTGGAAGTGGATATTAAATGCAAGCGTTCTTTGACTATGCTGGAATCCAAGATCAAGATAATTTCTCCAAACTTTTTTCATGATATTTGTATTCATGTGTGCCTTCTGGCACCTGAAAGCTTTCTATTTCCTTGTTATCAGTGGGACTGATTAGGTATACAAACATGAGTTCTGATGAAGCGCCTTGCTAATTAGCTTGACCTAGACCCATTAATATCAAAATCAGTCCTGTCACTAGCATCAAGGATAAAGTCTTCGTTGTGTATCCTGGTTTTGAGACCATAACGTAAGTAAACGTGACAGGACTTTCCTTCTCAGGACAACTGTTCTGTTCTGTTCTGTTCTGTTCTGTTCTATTCTATTCTATTCTACGTGAGTTGAGGTTCCTCTGCAAGCAATTTGGACTATGGATGGGCTAAATCTCACGTACGGATGGTGCTCATTTCGTTCCATTGAAAAGGGAGGGAGTTATAGCAATGAGGGTTTGATTTCATCTCAGTCAGTTTCCTAAAGTGGGGTGGGATGAATGTGAACCACAGCCTAGTCCAGGTATGCACTTACATCTAAACTTTAGATGTAAAGACACAAAGTTACGGTCATTTTTTTATTCTCAGAAAAGCAGGGGATCCAAGGAGTAATCTGGCTTTCAGAATTGGGAGTCTCATTTAAACACACAGAATTATGACACTAATTCTAGTTTTATGACTTTTCTGCATAAAATGTATCTTGGTCAACATTGCTGCAAGTAAAATCCTTTGTTAGAAAATGAGCCAGAAAGTAAATATTCAAGCAATTGAAACACAGCTGAAATGCATTTACTTAAAATTGAAATGAATATTCATTTACTGTTTTTTTCAGTGTTTGCCCAGCTGCAATTAACAATACTTAGTTCTTGTGTAGTGATTTTTATACTCAAAGCACTTTACATATATTATCTAATTAATCATTATCTAATTAATCTGAGTAATTAGTGTTGAACTGTAGTTAGAATATTAATTGAGATGTAAAACAAACTTAAAATGGAAGTCTAGAATTTTAAACACAATTTTTGAGACACACAATGGTTTGGCCAATGATTATAAAAAGCCTATCTGATTTTCTTTTTGTAATATTTCTGTACAAGAGAGCAAGAATATATAATAATAAAAAGGCTGAAAAATGTTGACACAGTAAAGTAGATAACTAACTTGCTTTCTGCTTAGTCTGCTCCACACGCACTAATCAAATACTCTCCCTCCCTCCCTTCCTCCCTTCCATACCATGTAATGGAAAAGAATGCGTGAATTTGCTTAGTAACAAATATGCCAAAAAGGGACAATTACACTTTATATGTCCATGCTGGAAGCATCCCTTTGCTGCGTATAACAACTAGTCCTTTTGACAACATTGATTTTTTAATTTCACTTCTGATGAATTATTAATAATTTGGATCAAGGTGATAGCAAAGACAATTGATTTCTTCTGCTGAGCATCCTGCAAGGTCTGGATTCTTGGTTAATAAGATGTTGTCCTCTAGGTTTTTATTTTAATTGGAAGTTATTCTATAGGTGGATATAAAGGGCAAATTATCTAGGGCATTTTAACACCAGCTGTTTATATTTCAGGTTCAAATGCTGCAAACATAATTATTGTCAACTGGGTTTCAGAGTTTTATATGTCTTAAATAGGTATCTGAACACCAAGTTCTTTGCTGAGTATCTTCAGACTGGTGATTTAATACCTTTTTGGCTCATTTTCTTCACCCATTCAATATTACTAACACCCTACTAATACTTACATTAAAGTAACCTCTGATTGCTCATAAAATACTTACCAGTTCTACAGAAGAGATGAGGGCAAATGGTGGTGAGTAGCCACAGTCCTCAAGTCTCCCCATGGGGGCATGTAGTAGGTGAAAGTGGAGGAATATTTTTGCGGCTACCAAAGCCATGGTCTTACCTCTCTTTGCTTTTCAGCCTCTATTTTTTGCTCACATTGGGAGAATGTGAGCAAAACGTGAAAAGCAGAACCCTCCGCTTTTCACAGATTAGAGGCCAAACTCTCTGGCCCACCCATAGCTATATAAAGGGGCAAAAGGACTCTTTACTGTGTTACTTCATGGGGACCAGATTAACCCCAAGGGGACACCAACTTTTCTGTTACTGCGCAGAACACATCAATGAGCAGTTATTTCAGTTCTTTGCCGAGACTCATCTCACCTAACTGTTCACATGGACAGTATCATCAGCAACATTCACAGGAGGCGTTCTTTAGGATCAGTAGAACAGGGAATTGTCCCAGCATTTAAGGATTTGGTTCCTCAGAGAGGAATTGACTTCCAGTCAGTTTCTGAAGACAATACTTTGAAACTAAGATGGTGTCATAATTAATTACATTTTTGTTGTTTACATAACCGAATACTGAAATTGCTTGTCTCGTAATGAACGATTTTAGATAATTCAGGATTTCTACCTTCTGCCAATTAAAGACTAATACTGAACAGTAAATGACTGAAAATCCTTTCGCACTGCATAGTAGTAAGAAAAATGATGTATGAGTATCATTTACATTCTGTTAACCATATTGATTTAAATCCAAAATGAAAAAAAAAGAGACTTTTAGTGACAGAATTAACTTTTGCTGTCTGTCATGAAACACAGATCCCCTGTCATATTTAATTATAGACTGCAGTAGTTAGGATGATTGTAATGAAATGTATTTCTAATATGTTTCTAGTGATAGTTAATAAAATGTAAAACACTTTCTTTTTTATTTCCAGTGTCCCAGTAAAACATTTGGAGGCTTTGATTCCACCAAGGACCTTCCTGATGAAGTTATAACATTTGCAAGAAGTCATCCAGCCATGTACAACCCAGTATTCCCCATCAACAACCGTCCAATCATGATCAAAACTGACGTGGATTACCAGTTCACACAGATAGTAGTAGATCGAGTAGATGCAGAAGATGGCCAATATGATGTGATGTTCATTGGCACAGGTGAGAAATCTTGAATCTACACTGTACACTCCTCCAGGCATTGTGGAGACATAGATCAGATAAAATTTCATACTCTGAAAGACAGAACACTGACAGAACAGTGTATACCTGTGAAAATTTGGGGCAAGACTCAAAACTGTGCATGTGGGGAGGTCTTTGTTACATACATTCACTGTAACAGGTTCAGGCCATAGCCTACATAGCTTAATTCTTTAGGAGCTTTGCCAACTGGATTAAGATCAAACGACTCTCTTTTCAACTACTGTTATTAGGGAATTTTATTAGAAATATCTTGCCTTATTAATTATAATTTAGTATTAAAATGCAGGTTTTGAGGCACCAATTTTGAAGTACAGCATAAGAAGTATTAGCATGAATAAGGCAAGTATCCAGGTATGGGAAATGTCTTGTGTGCCTTTCAAGTATTTCAAGTATTGCCTTAAGATGCCCAGCTCTTTAGCCAGAAGAGTGCATCTTTTTGCTTAAGATGAAGATATCTGGCACATACAAAGTGTTTTCAGAAAAGTTGGTATTCAAACAGAAACTTGATATCCTTTCCAAAACATTTTCAGAATCATACAGTTTGGGCATTTTATCAAAAGTGGAAATATGCACTCAGAAAAGGCATCCTTTCCAGAAGGGTAATGATAAGAAATAACAGTGGCCAGAAATTAGCTGATATGCCATTGCTTAGGTTCAGAGGCTTCAGAGCTACACTGATTAGCAGTTGGTGGATCTGCTTCTCCACCTTTGAAGATTTTGCATTGGTTGGCTGGTGTTTCAGTTATGTTGAATAAAAGTATTTTAAACTTCTGTTGAACATAAGTGCTAGTAATTAGACATTGGCATCATGAATTCAAAATAAATCAAACCAAAACCCAATTGTTTCTTTTCAGATTTGGACCAAAAAATATCTGTCTGGCTGTCTGTCTTATAACAGTCCAATTTTTGACTGGCTTTAAGTACAGTTCTGGTGCTCTAGTCCTGGGGTCAGATTTCCAAAGCAATAAATTTCAAGATCTCTTTCATGTTGATGCCTGAAATATATTATGAGTAAACTGAGAGCTGATGAAGCTTTGTGTACCAAACACAGTGCATGCGTAGCAATTTAGAACATTTACTGCAGGAAATGCAGCTCTGCAGAAAGTGTTCCAGCTCTTTAAAGCTGTGAACTGAGTTATTAGACACCAGTGCTACAATATCTTCTTGCATAAAACATTGAAAAGTAGTTTCATTTGATTTTTCACAACACATATACTTTCCATCACACATTAGAGACTTCAATGCCATCTACAACTGGCAGTTTTATGCCTTTCAACAAGTCTTCCATGACCTGATTCAGCCCAGAAAAAAAATGAATGGCAATACTCCCCTTGGCTGTGAAGTGAAGGAGACAAGCCCTTCAGCATCCAGAATATGATGCAGAACAAACATAAAGAGCTGATTTATGTCTATATCTTGAGCACAAGAGGTGGCATTTATCTCACCAAAGTTTGGCATTCGGTCTAAGAAAGATGCCTTGGCTTCTGCAATGGAGACAGATAAGTACTTCCAGAGAGAGATTCATTGTACTTTCTTTGAGACCTCTATTAGAGTAAGACAAATAGTTATGCAGAAGTTCCTGTCTGTTTTCAGACAGTACAGGAAGACTTGTTTAAACCTGAGCTATAGCTTTTAGATAGTTATCATTATGTATAGTGGTTCTTATCTAAATTAGTCAGGCAAAGTCTCCCTCTGAAAGAGCCTCAATGATATTTAGCTCTTACCTTTGAGTTGGGAATTTAGGCACTCAATTCCCTAAACCACTAATATTCAGGTGTGTGGTAAGTGCTCTGGATCTCATCCAACATTGCTGATATTTGTGCCCAAGAACTGTAAAAGTATTGAAAGATTATTAATTGCACTTGCCAAAGTGATTTCAGCACCAAAAACACAGCTTCGTAAGTGCATAGTGTTATTATTTCTTGAAATATTACTTTTGTCCATAGAAACTTTTCTTCTTCCAGCAGGAGGTTATACCCTCATGGGACAAGAGCAGGCATTACAACATCTGTGCTTGGAGCTGGGGCACAAAAGGTGCTCCGTGCTCCTCTGAGCTCACCGTCCTTATTGCAGTTTTCAGAATGAGGAAAGGGCATCTTCCACACAGAGGGCAAGGAAAAGAGGCAGAACTGAGGCCCTGCCTGCCTTCTGCTAGGAAGCTGCACTGAGCCAGCCAGCCAAAGTCAAAGGAACCGGAAACAGATACACAATCAGTGCATATTACATCTTCCCCAAACAAAGAACAAACTAGGGACCAGATTAGGGACTCTAGTCACAGTCCAGTTTCCCACTTGATGATCTGAACCTATGACAAAGCCAGAATTAAACTCTCTGGGGTATGACTGGATTTTTCTATGCAGGTCTGTCCCATCAGATTAGATACATTTCTCTGTATTTTCCCATTGCTGTTGCAGCAATCTACATTATTCCCACATGCTGCTGAACTTCAGTATGTTGAAGAAATACTTTTGTTTCCTTTTCATTGAATAACTGATGATAATTGAACACAACATAATTAATAGCCATCCAGTGTGGTCACATTTTCCTTTCCTGTGGGTGAAATCTTTAGCCAAGCAGTTTCTTTCCCACTGTGATTGTACCAGTGTGTTTCACAATGGAAATAAAATCATATCAACATGCCTGAAATCATATCAGGAAAAAAACGGATTTTAGATATGCACTTAATGCATATCCTGAGTGTCTGATGTTTGGGATCATTTGGCACAGTCAAGGTACATCTGTCAGTAAAGCAAATTAATAACAGTAATCTTATCTTGCTGAGCAGAGCCTATTGATCCTAGAGGAGAAGCCTGATTCCATTTGTGTGAAATTCTTTGAAATACTACTCTGTAAAACTTGATCTAGAACTCAGATAAAGCCCCACTTTGGTACCTGTGTCCTGGTGAGAGTCGCCGTAGTGATTAACACAGTGTATCTTTGACCTCAGAGGCTTTCTCAAGCATCAAGCAACTGTAATTGTTACAGGATCCACTTCAAAGTCAGGCCTTTTTTTGAAACATTATGTGGGGAACTCATGTCTGCTCAGTGCCCAACGCAAGCTCCACAGAGTCCCTTGTGCTGTTTTATCAAAAATCCTTCTTTATCTCTAGAATATGGCATTTGATGGATTGTGACTGAGGACAGTCTTACATACAGAATACAGTCATGACACATTGCTTATTTATTAGATCAGAGTTCTCTTTTTTTACTCATACAATGTATTTTCCTCAAAACCACAGTCATCAAATTATCAGGATAATTAAGGAAATTAATTAAGCCATTAAATTACAAATGTAACTAACATTAAATTATCTGTTGTTCTGAATTACTCTTGTAGAAATGTGGATTTTTTTTCTTCTTGTTTTAAAGTTTATATTGCATTTGTTCTGTATTGTTCTCAATATTTCTTGAATTAAATATATTCAGTTAGTAGTAGTAACCATAATGAAAAACACTTCCAAAACAACTTATCTAGTATATTTTACTAGTTTAGTTTGTACATGTAGCTGCCTAAATAAAAAGAAAGTTGTGCTTTGCTTTGTTGTTTTAATAAAGAACTGTTTTTTCTTTTTTAAAAAAGGATCTATGAATTTGTGACTAATGAAAGATAACAGTGATATACATATTTTGTGGGGAAAAAAAATCACTTCTTTCTAAACTTCCGAAAATATGTACTTAGAAACCAACATCTTCTTAGAATCATAGAATCGTTTAGGTTGGAAAAGACCTTTAAGGCCATCCAGTCCAATCATTAACATAACACTACCAAGTCCACCACTAAACCAATTAAGGGTAGAGTAGCAATTTCATGTTTCCTGGCTTGGTGGCTGGATTATTTATAATGAAAGTTAAAACTAGGAATCATTAAGATTGGAAAGGGCCTCTAAGATCATCATTCCAATCATCAACGCACCACCACCATGCCCACTAAACCATGTCCCAAAGTGCCATGTCTACCCGTTGTTTGAACATTTCCAGGGATGGTGACTCCACCACTTCTCTTAAAGGGGAGCAGATGGAAAATCTTAGTTCTACAGGATATTCTAGGATTTCTGGAATATTTTAATCCAAATTCATGTAAAGAATTTGAAATTCCAGAATTTTCTCATGAAATCAATAGCTTTTAAGTTAGTCACCTTATACAAATATTTTCAACCTGTATAATGTTTGTTTCAATTTTATACATATTTTCAATATAGAAATGGTGAGTTGTCATCTTTTTAATCAGATGTTTCAACTAACACACAAATATATATACATGCAAAATATGTTTTGATTTTGTGTAATTGATGATTAATTCTTGTTTTAGGAATGTTGACCTTTATAGTTCTGTTACTTTGAGAATTTTATCCATTGAAAATGCCTTGTATTTTCCTAAGCTATTACTGCTATAGAATGCGCAACATGAAAAGTCCTCGGGGATGTAGTTGTTATTCCTATGATGTATTTACATGGCACTACACTTGGCTGGTTAAGAAGAAAAGTCATACAGAGTATTTCCATTTCAGAGAGTCTGCAGTGATGCGTACCAACTTAGAAATGATTCTTTTTTTGTTGTTGTTCCCTGAAAATTCTGTTCATGGAAACAAACAAGTAAATCACAGATGCAGAAGCTGTAAAACAGAGATGGTCTTAAGTTGCAACTATTCGCAAAACCAAAGGCTGTAGTTCTGGAATTTCAAGTGTTGACCTTGTTCATGTTAAAGCCAATTGCAAAACCCCAAGAATGTAAATGTATTAAATGTATTAAAATGCTGGCACACACCTATTTCTAAAAGAGAAGATATAAGCTGTATTACTTTTTACCCCTCAACAAAGGCTAGTATCTAACACAAAGAGCAATATAGACGCCTTAAGGGGCTTATACATCTTAGGTACTGTTTGACACAGGGAAGGTCTCCTGTACTTAAGAGATCTAACAGCTTCATCTGTCTAACAACATTTGTCCAGATGTTTTTATGTCCATATTGAGCCTTCTGACAGCATCGTCGTATGCATTTTAAGAATGACAAACATCATATTTAAAATGGATAATAAGACATGCCTGGGTAAATTTAGTGCATTTCCTTCATCAACTAAATAACCAAAACATCTGTTATTTTATACTGTCACTTAAATAGTATTTCAGTCCTTTTCATTCTTTAATAACTATAGTAGTATTTATCTTCTTTGTGGCACTTTGATAATTGAAAGACTTCAATGAAATGTCCTACTAAAATTCAATGATTTTCTAGGTTATTTTAAATAGCAGCTGGTATTTTGAACAATGAGTACTCAGTGATATGCAGCTTCACAATGTTTATATGTGAAATAATTACATACTACAAGAAACTCTGGCTGCTCTGAAACTGAAATACACTTCTTAAGCACCTGAAAACTTTTTTTTTCCTTTTCAAGATATTGGAACAGTTCTTAAAGTGGTTTCAATTCCTAAGGAGACTTGGCATGAATTAGAGGAAGTCTTGCTGGAAGAAATGACAGTCTTTCGGGTAAGTGCAGCTAAATTTCAAGTGTCAGGTTGTAGATTTCTCTGTGGACAGCTGCAAACTAAACTCCTTGCAGTCTAGCCAAGGAATAGCCTGGCATACCCCTCTAATTAGCTTGTCATTTAGAGACCCAGACACTAGTCAAAATAAACCTTGAAACATTCAGTGCTAGCTGGAGGTTAATGATAAAAGAAATGGCATTCTGGGCTCTTGTTTTGTGGTTTAAAAAGTAAATTAGTACCTCTGAATCTTAGTGCCATTACATGCTTCAGTTAAATATGTATCTGTGCAAGTCTGGGAATAATGTCTGTCTGTTTTCTCCCACAGAGATATGCAATACACGAATTTCATAAATGCATAAACTCTTAACAGCATTCAGACTATCAGCATAATGTAACTCTAGGAAGATACTTTGGAAAAAATGGTGGTCTGCACAGTTTTCTTATGCCTAATACTGTGAGAAACCAAGAAAGTGTTTATATTTTCAAAGGTGGCTTTAGGGTCTCATTTTCGTGGTTTGACACAAGACACCGTAAACACCCCCTAATCTTTAGTAGTTCTTTGTGAAAATCAGTCTCTCCCAGTTTTCTCATCTGAGCGACCTAAAAAATAAGGCAGCCTACAGGCACTCCTGCAGGTCGAGGCTGAGTAAACCTTTCAGACACTTTCCAGACAGAACCCAGGGATGTCTCGTGTTTTGTACACAGCAAATCATTTACATTCCCCACGTTATTCTTTTTGTCAGTGCCGTTTTATAGCACCATTTCACAGGCTCCAGGCTCCTCGGCTGATACCTAGCTGGGAGGGTGAGGTTAATTTGACAGCATGAAGATGACGCTTGCACGCTCGGAGAGCCCCACGTTGCAAGGTCTCACTCCAGATGTGCCGAGAAGGACTGTGCTCTGAACCTGCCGCAGGGGCCCAGCCACCATGTCCTCATCATACTCAGTTGCCATCCCTTTATCTTTGGTTTCTGAACAGGCACAACATATCTAAACAGAGATTGTATACCTTTTTATTATTGTTGTGTATATTTTTTTTTGTTATGGGCAATCTTGCCTTCACTGGTACCAGTCTTGCACAGAAACCAGTATTTTGAGTGCAAGATACCACTGAAAAAATGAGTATCTCTGTTTCTGCAATCCATGGGTTTTTCTGAGGGCAGAAATATGGGTTTTTTCTTTTTTTTTTTTTTTTTTTTTTTAACCAGAAGAATAAAGTAGGGACTGTGAGGCGAAAATGAGACAAGTAATTTGTGGCTCCCAGCTTTTTTCCTTTTTTATACATACAAAAGTCATTACATTAATGCAGGATAATTTGGCAGTTGTTGATAATGTATGAGTCTCTTCCCTAAATCAAGTAGAAGTGCCAAGTTAAAGGAGATCAGAGAAATATAAAAGTGAAAGAAAGAAAATAAATGGAGTGAAAGTTTTATTTCAGAAAGGCTTTACAGAAGTAGCACGGTTAATGGCAAATTCAAATCTGGTATTTTACTTTACATATGTATTCGTTACACAAAAGGATTTTGGTGTTGTGATTTACTTGAAAACTCATTTATCTCCTTTGGTATATATTTAAGCCTTAAAGAGGGCATTAATGTACTTCAGTAGAGTAAGCAGAATTTGTATGCATAAGATGTGGATCTTTCAATAGGGAATTTGCAACAGATTTTACCTGCACCTTAATCAAATGTAAGTTTTCTGTAGTTACTGAAGAGTCTATGTGCATCATAAACAATGTATTTTCATGCTTAAACTGCAATGTGCAGAACACAATGCTTTTCATTTATAATTCCACGAAACTGAAAGTCTTCCGTATCTGTTACACTGATAACAAATGCCTCTTTTAACCCCATTTGTGCAATATTTTTCTGAACAGCTGAGCAAACAAACCAATGAGTTCAATTTTCATTCAAATGTTACACTTAATTGATGCTTTCTAATTTAAGGTCTATTAACCCATTTGTAAAGGCAAGTCCACATGCTTAACATCCACTGACCCACATCAAATTCTTTCAGGATAAGCAAGTTGAAAGCTACACAAGTGTAAAAGCTTAATAAAGATTTTATTAATATATGTAACCAAAAGTATGATGCATAGGATCAATAGTAGATTTTTAGATTGAATAAGGCTCCTACAGAACTGACTTGCACACTTTGTAAGCAAATTATGCCACTTTTACTCTCAGGATTAAAATCCATTCAAACACCTGGGCCTAAAAGTTGTAATGGTTTTTTAACCAGATCTAAACATACTTATTCTGTTAAATATTTCCTACAGTCTCTCATGTAAGAAAGTAGATATTGGTTTGACATCTGCTTGCTACAGCTAAGTATATTTAAGAGTAGACTTAGCTAGTGACTCTCCTAGTGACCCATTTGGTTGATTAAATAATGGGTGTTTCAGGGTATAAAAACCCTCTTGCCAGTTTTAGTTCTGTGTTCTGCAGATATGAGTAACTTCTTTGTATGTGAATAGTGTGGTGCAGTCAACAAAATTATGCTTGGGATTAAGGCTTGTTCTTACGAATAAAATTTTTCAGGAGTGGGCTTTTCACCTTGATATGGTTAAAACATATTGCTTATTTCAGGGTTATCACCTTTAATACATAGTATCTACGTATTTTGATACAGCCATTATTATTTTCATATTACCTGGGAGGTTCTTTAAATGTAGTTTCAATATTAAGTGTAGAAATTAATTTCAAGATGTGAAACTAGTAACCAAGTAATCACAATGAAGCTGTAATAATCATAGAAAATGATATGTCTACAATCAACATAGCAATCAAAGATGCACCCAGATATGTCTATGCATTCTAATTCACTTACAGCTAGAAACTACTCCACTGCAAAAACCAAAAAGAAGCACGATTACTAAGGAGTGTCTAGCTTAATTTCAGGGTTTCTAGGTTTGGCAAATAGCATTCTAGCAGAATTTTTATCTTTATAGAGCTCATTTTATGTTTTAACTCTTTTTTTTTTTTCCCTAGGAACCCACTGTTATTTCAGCAATGAAGATTTCCACAAAACAGGTACTATGTGCACACACTTTAAATCACTTTTAAATATTTATTGGTCTCTGTCTTTTAGAGACAGTTACTTGGCAGTCAGTAGAGACATATTAATTACAGCGGCAGCATCCCATCCTTTTACATAAACATCAGTAGTTTCTCAGGAAAATGTGACATGGAAAGGAGAAAGGAAAGGTCTAGTTTGTGTTACTTACTGGTAAGGTGGAAACTAAACACAAACTAACCAGCTGTCTGGAGGCTCTCAAGAAAAGAAATTCCACATTATGAAATGTTAGCATGACACAGAAAATGTGACCACAAAAAGAGTGGCCAAGCTTGGTCCCTTGCTTTAATGGAACTAGTTCTAGTCTCTGTAGGAATAGCCTAGTACAAAATGCAGATAGCAGAAGCAATGACTGGAAATGAGACATCCTGAGATAGTGGAAGCAATGACTGGAAATGAGACATCCTCCTGTGTTTCTGTCCAATGCCCATTCCACTCCTGGATGTGCACCATTCAGCTTTAACAAAGAGGGTAGATCTGATTTAGTCCAAATTTTCCATGGCCTTCTGGTTCAGTGACATGGTTAGGATATGGGTTCCAGACTCCAGAATTTCTATTTCGTACTTTCTGTTGAGTGCACCAATGACTAACTTCTTAAATAAAAGATATGTATTATAGCCTTTGTTGTAGACCAGACCATAACTAAAATGAACTGGGCTTCTTGATGGATGGAGGTAAAGTTTTGTCTGATTTACAGTAAAGGTGCTTCCTGCTTTTCTGAGCAAATATGGGCAATTATTATTAGTCTTCTTTGTGAAGCAGCTGATGAATGATGTAGTCGTGCAAAGAACATTGGGTTGAAATCTGGGACTGAAGTAGGTATTAAGGGCCTATCTTCCAGTTCTGCCTGGAATTAGGTAGATGTTTTCCAGCCACTGTCATTTCCTGTCTCAAAATTCTGAGACGTAAAATTTAGTGTTGAATTTAACATAATAAAACTTTCCTTTTTTTCCAAATTTGTGTTGATTTGGAGCCTAATTTGGTAAATAAAAGCAACTTACTCACACTAATTAATTTTTCCATTAATGTCTTTGTTAGTAAAGAGGAGATTTGGCATTACTTCCAGGACTGGGTGCACTAAAAACTGTGTGTGTTATAAATAAGATTTAGTTAATTCGTCTACCTCACTCTGTACATTATTAAACAGAAGTTTAATTCATTCTGTAATGGACAGAACACAATATTATGTTTGAAATGCTGCATATTTAACTCAGAATTCACTGTATTTAGGAAAGTTGTCTGAAAACATTCATGTATTTCACAGAAAATATTTTGTTTGGGGACGCACTTCTAACATAGTTTACCACCTAAAACAACAAAAATGGCAAGACAAAAAAAATGTACTATTGAATACTGGGATATTTAAAAACAAACCTGTCAAGTTGTATATATGTTCACATCATACCCAAATGCTCTGCTTTGGATTATTTTTGTAAGTACATTCCCTCAAAGCAGCCAGTCATATCTGATAACAGACCATGCATTTTCATACAACTTCTTCTTCAAAGCATCTTTAGTTATTCACGAGAGATTACAATTTTCCCTGAGTCTTTTGAAAACAAATTTACACTGCTAAAATTGTCTAAAGCTAAAAAAGAGCATAAAACACAAGTTCTTCAGGCAGAATTAAGCTCATGAAAAATCAACCAGCCTCAGGCTAAAGATGACAGAATCATGATACAGTATGACAAGCTTTTGGCACTGTGTTTCTGTATCAAATAAGTAAATGACAACGTGTTTCCTTCTTATATTTACAATTCAAAAATACTGTAGTTTTATAACTCAAACAATTTACTCATTGTGTTCTGATAAGCAGGGTGTTTTTCATATAAACAGCACGATAATTCTATGCATTGTAGAAAGCAGAAGCATGAAATGTAAACAGTAAAACTAGCATGTCCTATTGAATAACTTTAAAGCAATCACTTAATTTTATTTTTTCACTAACAATTCTTTCATCCAATTATAAAAACATGGTATGGGGTTTCTCCTTATTTTTGAACATTTTACTATACTGGTTATTCAAAGCTACCTCTTTTGCCATCATGACAATATGGTATGTTACAAATTACTCTTCTTCTTAAAGACCAAAATCTATAAATTCTTCAGGAGCAGAACTTAGCTTAAGTTTTAAATTATATAAAACTCTAAGGCTCCCATGTCTCTCTCTATTAGTATGAATTGGGCCCTTGAGCGAGAGTGACTTTAAGCCAGGAAATTTAGCCTTTATGTGCAAGACTAAGCCTTGATACAGTCTTTCTCAACTCTGCTGTCTTTAACTCACAGGAATTATATTTGTATTTTCTCATTGAAGCTACAGATTGCTCCTAATTTTGTTCAGAGCTCTAGGCTTGTATAACCTTATCACTTAAAACAACCTGTGCATGGTTAACAATAGACACAAACCTCAGAGGACAGCATCCTAGAGCGACTGTAACACCCCACAGCTGCTTAAGTTCACAATTCTGTGGGAGCCAGGCTTGCAGGGAGCCCCTGGCTACCACTTGGTCCTGGAACCTGGCAGGTGGGGCTCCATAATTTGTCCTTTGATTTAAAAATACGGAAGCATGCCAAAAAGTCAGGCCTGGCTTTCAGTCAAAGATGACTTTTTGTGGAACAAGCTCTCATCTTTTCCTCAGGGTCAGGTTCATGACTCTCTGTTTCAAAAAGCCATTGGATTTCTGGTAAGGTGGGAAAAAATCAAGATCCTTGGCTGATACAGGCTATCTCCTTGTCTGGTGAAGTGCTATGGAGAGCTTTTGTTTCTCCTCTGTAAGATTCTCAATCAAAGACAAGGCAGAGACCTTCAGAAAGACCTTAGTGACTGCTTTTATAGTACTTTTCACAAAGTACTGAATTTTATTCAAAGATCAACATTTCTGTCCATAGTGAGCATATAGAAAGGACCAGCTCAAAATGGATGCCACTTAAACAGCCCCCTGAACTATTCTGCATCAGTTACTTTTGAAGACATAAAATTAAATTAAATGGGATTTGAACCTCATGCTCCCTAAAGTTCCTTTTAAAATTCTGCCTAAGTTCTTCTTTTTTAAGGATTACATTTTTTCATGTCTCTTTTTTTTTTTATTTTTTTTTTAATTGCAAATGGAAAATTCTCAGTTACCTCTTTGTCTGGCTTCTAAAGAAAGACTGCATTTTGGGCAGTACCGTGGGGCAAACAGAAACCACTGGATTACTTAAAACATTAGTCTCCTCAGCTTTTCTGGAGTTCTGATACATCTGCAAGAATTTTTAGAGGACAACTTTTTTTTCCCCCCCTCTGGTTTGATCTGATAATCAGCTAATTTATTAAATTAGCAACCTCCTGGGAGAGGCTCTTTGCCCAAAAGGCAGTTTGACTGCGTATGGCAAAGCCAGGTCAGACTATTGATGCAAATCATTCTATTACTATTTTCTGAATTTCATACTGCCTGGATTTATATATTATTAGTGTCCAGAATAATGATCACCAGCTGTAGTCTAAAACCATGATCAGAAAAGCAGCAAACTGGGCAGAAGCCTTCAGGCTGCGCAGCACCTGAAACACATGGTGTAGCTCATTGACTGAACTTCATGAACTTACCTACAAGGAAGAGTCTTTAAGTATCCCTATTTTGGCCTCACACTTTTTTTTTTTTTTTTTAATGTGTTTCTGGTCATTCTTTAATTCTGAAGACATTTATTAGAAATCAGGGAGGGTTTTTTTGACAAAATTAAATTGGTTACAAGGGTGCATAGGAAACCATTACACCATTCTTCATTTTCCTATGTGCATTCTCTTGGTTGATTTTTATATTAGTTGCATCACACATTGCTACATGCTTGTATAGATATTAATGCCCCAATTACACAGGACTCAGATCAATACCATCTGGACATTTAAGATACTTAACTGAAGCTTTAATTTGACCTATGCTGCCTCCATAATCAGTAAAGAGAAAAGGCATCCCTTGAGAAATGGTTAGGTCACTTAAGGTTTGAATAGCTGCTCTTTTCACTGCAGAACGTACCCCTGAGCTGGGTACTTCATTAAGTGATTTAAGTTAGAGAGAATCAGCTTATCATATCTGCCGCCTGTCGTCTGCTTCTCAAGGATACAGCACTAACTGGGGACTTGTATGTACAGTCAAGGCTTTGTGTAGAGTTCTGTTTGGTCAGAGATTTTTGCCCAGAGAATGTAGTTTTACAGCCCAGCTATGGCACTATAATAGATGGAAGCAGCTGCTTAGAAAGGGTTTAGTTTTCAATTTACCAGTGAATTTTCCTTTGGGTGTTTTCCTTGTCATATTTTCCTTGAGAATATACTGGTGTTCATATAAATGCACGGGTTGTTTCTGTTACAGTTAGTATGTCTGTATAAACTGCCAAGCTGCTGTCTCCGAAAGAAGTTAACGCAACACCTTTTATGAGTGTTTTTGGTTTTGCTGTCTCCTGGTACCCAGTGCTCACCATTTCTAGTAGGTAGGTGACCTCAGCCACCTTCCATCCCCAGATTCGCTTGAAATGGTGCCTCTGGGACATCACAAGGCAGGAGACGAAGAATTTTGATAACATTTCTTGAAATCCTTTTTTTCATACCAGCCTTATGTTTTCTAAGAAAGAAAAACGAATACAAATTTGTATTTTTTTGGTGGGACTGCTTGGGGTGAGACCTTAAAAAGACGTGTTAATTGCTCCACCATGGGTGCTGGGTGACAAAGTTCAAGCTTTTGATTGTACAGTGTCAATGTTTCCAAAACAGAAGGATTATGCCATTTAATTTTTGTTTATCTGTTTATTTTGTTTTCCCCTGCTTTTGCATCTCAGAGGGAACTTTATTTACTTACTATACTTGTTTTCTTTGTGAATTAGTGCTAAGCTGAAATATCTCTGTTTGGACTTTCACGTGGGATCAGTAGTTCAGTTTCCTTATATCCCTCTGGGGACCAACTTCCCTAATGGACCACATGAATTTGATATCAGAGAGGAAATTGAGAAAGACAAGATATTCTGTTGTGATGCCATACAAAGTTGTAGTTCATTTTGTACGCATGTTTTTTTTATTTACTTCATGGCTTCTCTATGCATTTGAAATACATCTTCCACTCAACAGTGGTTTTGTCCAAAATAAAATAAGCCATCTTCTCTCATTAAAGATACATTTCAATTAGAGTATGTGACCTATAGAAAAGAGTATGAAGCACCAGAATTATCAGACATGCAAAGAAGTGCGTGCATGGCAGCACTTCCAAGCTGAAGTATCTTAGCATCAGTCTGAAGTAATTTACTTTAGGTTCCCCTCACACACACAAATACAAGTCATATACAGGAAATTTACATTAAAGTTGTTTTTCTTTAAATTCAAAAGCATATTCTCCATTGTGTTCTGTCACTGATTGTAGCGCTTTTCCAGTGCAGGGATCTGAATACAAAAGAAAAAATGGAGAGTCCTTTAATTTTTCTTCCTGTTTAGAGAAGCCACTGAGAGCTTCATACAAAAATCAAAGTTTTTCCTGTTTGATTTTTTTTTTTTTATCCTGAGGACAATTCTCTTCTCATTCCTTCAGTGCATTTCAGGATCATGGTCCTTTATTGTATTTGTAATGGTCCTAACATATTGTTATGTAACTTTTTTAATGTTTTCCTAGCAAAAAAATGGTAATTTGCTTTTATTTTTTTTTAATTTTTTTTTTTTTTTTTAACTTTTATAACAGCAACAGCTCTACATTGGCTCAGCCACTGGAGTTTCACAGCTTCCTTTACACCGCTGTGATGTCTATGGAAAAGCATGTGCTGAGTGTTGCCTTGCGAGAGACCCTTACTGTGCCTGGGATGGTTCATCTTGCTCACGTTACTTCCCCACTGCTAAGAGGTAGGGACAGTTCCACATGTCTGCATGGCCTGCTATTTGTTTTAACTGATGGTCTCAATATGACCAGAGGGCTTTGGAGATTTTTCATGGGATGGTTAACTGGAGCTCTTTCTCTTCCAAAGAAAACACAATTGTGGGACTTACAAGCAATATGAAGTCTTGGTTGATTTAAAGTGAACACTGCTACTTCTTAGGTTGGCTTAAAAAGCTGTTGTAAAAAAATATTCAGAAAACAGTTGTCTCTGAAATGGATTCATAACTTTGTATTCAGTAATAAACAGCAAAAAGAAAAAAAAAATCCTTTCTTTAACATGAGGAAGAGGCTTGATATTAAAATAAAACAACTACTTGCCCAAGTAAATTATCCTGCATTTTCATGAATTGTAATTCAAAGGAAATATTTATAAAGTGTTTGGACATGAGCAGAAAGTTATTGTTTAGTGATATATAACATTATTGTTAAAATTCAAAAGCATAACTTGCACGTGTTGATGTGTGTCTAAATGCTACCAGATCAGAACAATCACTATTTTACATTCACTCTGCACTGATGCTAAAGGCTTCGCAATGCAAAGTTTAAAGGAAAACAGACGCTGCAAGTGAAAAAAATAATTTTTATAAAAAAATTTACAAGCCCTAGTTGCCTGATCTGAAGATGTAAAATAATATTTTCTTTGTCTGCCTTTATCTCTGAAATTCTTTTTCTTAAAGTACATAAGCTAGTTACTGAACAGCTCTTAGCTCCTGAAGTAGAAATTAGGAATAACTGAATTGGTAATCACTTGCAAATAGGAAGAAATTGGTGTAGTGTTGACATAAATTGGCTAAAATGATATAAAAGTGCTCACGTTAAACCAAATATGCCAAACTTCTCACACTTTTAAAGAAATAAGGAGTCCAAGGGTTTATATGCATAAGGAGCCTTTATCTTTATTTTGAAATTAGTAGCAAATATTAGTTGAGAATGTAGGGATTCCAAATTCCAGATTTGGATTGGTTGTTGCAGGAGGTGAAATGTGGTAAAGGGTGAGAACTTGCATTTGTGTCACAGACTTCAGATGGAGGAGATTAAAATTTCAAGGTTTGCCTTACAATGTATCCTAAACAAATACTGATGACAAAAGAAAAAGCTGCTTAGGGAACATTAGGTTCTATTTTGCACCAGGAAACAGAATTAAAGTGAGACAAGCTTTTTGTGAAATTCTTCAGAAAAGAATTAAAAAAGGAGAAACTGAAGCCATCCCAAAAGAAGAGCTGTCAAATTTTCTCAGCTGCATGGGCTAAATGCAAATTTGTGGTGAGAGCATGGCAGTTTCTCTGGCGGAGGAAAGAGAGGAGAGGGAACAGTGAGGTTTTCAAGGAGAGTCTGAGAGATTAATTTGATCTGAAAGTTTTAAGGGTTAGAAGTCAGTGTGGTTGAGTACTGCCTCTGAGTTGAAGGAGACAGTAAGGTCAGGAATCACTGAATCAATCTTCTCTGCTACCTCCCTACTAATCTTTATCCCTGAACCTCATCCTTCCTCAGCATTCACTAGCACCCATTGCTACTCCCAGCCCATCTCAAGAGCCATAGAGCCCATCACTGTCATTCATCTGCTTACACTGATGGAAGAAATAGGGCTCTTTGTCTTTTCCTTATCTGCCTCTCCAGTTTATTAGACGGCAGAGTGAGCTCACTGTTGCCATCAGGGGTAAAGGGACGGGGACCTCTTCTTGCAGGGATTAAGGGGCAGGATTACTGGGGCTAAACTGGGTTGCACGTCTACAGGAAAACCTTGGGGTGCGGAATTTACTCTTCTTGAGGCTGCTGTGAAGGAAAAAGTAAGTCCTGGGAGGCTGGGAACCTGATGATGCATTCAGAAAAAACCACTGTCCCCTGCTACTTCCCCCCATTTCTCCCTTGGCAGCAGCAGCAGCAGAATAAAGGTCTGTGTACTGGGGGAGAGGATCCTCTGTGTACCTGGTACCTGCTGTACCCACTGCCCCAAGCCAGCTTTGAACGCATCTATGACAAAATCAGCATTGCTGGAAACAGCTTAAATGTCAACATTTTCCCAATAATGAATCCTTGCAATTTTAGGCTCCAGAAATATTGGGAAAGTCGAGTCCTGAGGCAATTGCACAGATGCTTTACTAATAGTTGGTTTTGGGGGGTTGTTTTTTGGTTTCGTTTTGTTTTGGGTTTTTTCTTCTTCTTTAAAAAGGAGATTTTATGACCCATGATTTTAATTTATTTCTTTGTGTACTTTACAAGTCTAAATGACAGTTCAGAGCTCCTGTGGTGTGACCACTTAATTTTACCCCATGCAGATGTGTTCTGGTTCATATTTCATATATCACCATGTTGATACAATGGCGATATGTGCAATATTTTCCTGAGATTCTAACTGAACACCTCATCCAAACTCCATTGACAGTAATATGAGTCTTTCCACAGACTTCTTTTCTACAAATAGTATCCTATAAATATGCTGTGTTTCAAAATTTAGGAAGGAGTAAAAAAATTTATGGTTCCTTATGTCTTGGGTGTATTTTTATTCATTGTTAATGAGTAATATGAAGATGATATCTGAAATAGGATTAGTACTTTTTTTAATTATGTATCAATCAACAGAAGATTCCTTCTTACTAAAGCATGCTAAATGTTCTAATTCATAATTTTAAAGAAGCTTTTATTCAGAAAAATATAAAAAATACACATTCTGACTTTTTAAAAAAAAAAAACAAACCCTGTTGCCATACTTCACATAACTAATTTCAGGTTTAACATTTCCGTAGTTTTCAGTGGAAAAAAATATGGTTTAAATCTTTCAGCCAAGAAGAGTCAGCTGTGCAGTTGATGGTGTCTCTGTGAGAACTCTTAGCATGTGCTGATGCTGGGCTGTTAGTAAGAGTCTGCAGATAGGGACAGTGAACAGAAGAGAGATGGTCTCTGTACTGCAGAACAATGGCTTTTTAAAATGTGGGCTGTTGTCACAAGGGAGTGACCAACAGTGCTTTTTACAAGGCTACTTGACTTTTGCATATCCGTTGCTGGATGCCATAATCTGAAATCACAGCATTGTTCAGCAGCCTAATCCTCTTTGTTCTCCTCTAATTTTGCAAGCCCTCAGGCTTTCTCTGATTCCTAAAGTAAAGTGCTCACACTTGAAACACATCTTTGTTTGCCTTGTTCTTTTTTCTTTTTTTTATATAAAACCCTTTTCTCTGGCTCAGTTGAATTTTGTGTCACAGCTATTTAAATGAAAATAGGAGCAGACAAAGAGAGAACAACAAATGCAAAATAAAACTGTGTTATAAAGCTTTCTTCGGTGAAATACAACATTTTTTAGCACAGATCAATGTTTTCCAAAAGAGCCAGTGGAAATCAAACTGAGGAAAGAATATACTATGTTAAATGGGCATGCAATAAAAGCTAGAACTCAGACTCAAGCTACAAAAGATGTCAAAATCTTCCTACCCAAGTGTTTTATTCTGTTTATTCTAAAGGCAAAGCCATTTGCAATAGTTTGGGAAAAGGCTTTATCAGAGATGTTTTGGTGAGGTCTGTAGTGGCTGAAACGTTCTGTATAATTTAGTTTTTTGTAGAAAATACAGCACTTTGATATTCTTTCAAAGCCATCCATCCTAATATTTCATTTTTCTAAAAGATGCCATGATACTTAAAGTATTCTGTACTTGCAGAAAAGCTGTAGCTTCTTCATGTTCTCTGATGAATGTTAAACTGTACTGTATATACTTTGACCCCTTAGCAGTCCCTGTATCTATGAATCAAGTAATGAATTTGTCTCTGATCAATAATGCCAACACAGTTAAAATAAACTTCATAGGCTCAGTACAAGAGATATGTATTTACCAGTTTCCGAAGACTTTACCTTTAAGAGTAAAAGCTGATTCTACAAAGTGTGAGAATGCATAGAATATAATAGTAACAATATGATTTCCTTTCTAGTGCTGTTTAGGTGCACTTGTGACCTATGTAATTATATATATGTTCCATTTGTTGCTCTTCAGTCATGGCAAATGTGAATGCTGACCACTGAGAAGGTCACTAACAGTTTTCAAATATGATACTTGCAGACGTACTAGACGACAAGACATCCGAAATGGAGACCCACTTACCCACTGCTCAGATCTTCAGCATCATGGTGAGTTATGGGTATGACTGAAGTACAACTAATTTGTATGTAATTTACAGACTGTGCACGAGTAGACTAGGAAGCACATGAACAATTTGTTGGTGAAATTGTCTTGAACATCTGTGAAAGATGAATATAATACATCATTATCCCAATTTAGATTGCTTACAATGGCCTGGATCAAACACTAAGGACTGTGGGATTTTTTTGTTTTTCCTCAAGCTAACAGTTTTAAGAAATTTAATTTTTCTGCTTTGCTCACCTGATAATACCATACCATCAGGCTAGCCATATTATGTCAGAAAAGAGTTATATCTCCTTCAGAACAGCAAGAAGTATGTACATGTTGCTTCATATTGTTTGCATAGGATGATAACACATAATTAACTACCTTGGCTAAATAGGGGATGGTCTATGTTGTAAACGCCACACTAGCAACCCTTAAGATCAGGATGTTCCTTGCAGTAGGCCTGTCCTGTGTGCTTTCAGCATGGGTATTTTGGACATCTTTTGGTTTTGTTTTTTGTTGGTTGTTTCATTTTCATAGTGTACTGACCAGATCTTCCTTTCTTGAATTGTTTGGCTGATAAACTTCTGACAGTTACTAATTTGTTGCCAAACTCTTCAGAAGATCTTCACTCAGAAAATGAAAAATGTCCATTTTGCTGTAAGTGAAGAGAACACTTAGGCAACACTTCCCTCTGCTGGAAAAAAATGATTATTTATGTTTGTGGTACATCTATAATAACAGTTAAACCACTGGACAGATCTCTGGGAAAAATAAAGAGGTGGCTGAAACTGAAGATACTTCAAAACCCTCATGTCCTTCCAGTCCTCATAATAACAAGATTGATAAATAGTCCAAAGTTGTACTTTTGTGTCAGCTATAATTCACCACCACTATGTTTCAGTAATAGCTTTCTCCGTCTTCCTTTTAATCATTGGGAACTCGCAGCTAACATTACTATAGCTTTTCTTTTTATTTCTTGATTGTCAGACTCAGGCCAAGCTACTCAGAGAGGAAAAGGGGCTGGAAAAGTGCATGAACAGACTATGATCAGTATGTAGTTGTCATGTTTTGAGAACTCATGGATGCACAACTAGTTTAGATTTAAACCAGTCAATGTGGACTAGTAGAAAGTTCACAAATTTCCAGTTGCATGATATCTAGTAATGCTTATACAGTGCAGATGAGACCATCCATATATTGGGGCTGAGATGACATTTCCGTTCCCTAATAGGAAAATTTCACCGGGCACTAGACGTGGATTTTATTACCAGCAGAAGCATGTCTTAGCATGACCTTTTTACTCTCTGGACATTTTGCTCATGAGTAAAACGGTGATCTGGGCTACCACAGGTCTGGGTTTTTTAACATACTCTTGCCCTTTCTAGCTGTGCTTTATACAACTGTAGGTCTGCTCTTTACCTTCAAAGAGAAGAAAAGGATTTTGAAACACTTTGTTTTTTATATCTTCCCATACTTGGTAAACATATTTGTCTGAAAAGATATCTTCTGTCAAAACAGAAGAGAGTAATCCAGCACAGCTTTTTCATTACAACAATCATGAGAACTCAAGGTCAGGAAAAAGCTATTATATGGTACACCTGATAACAAGGAGCTTTAATACAGCTTTGTCAAAGTGAGCAGAGCAAGTATGAGACAAGATATCACCGAAAATTTTACTTAACGGTGAAATGAACACAGTGTGATTAGAAGAACCAGTAACTTACAAAAAAAACACTGAGGAAATGCAGTTCTAAGTACTAGGTGGCAAGGATGCACTGTCAAAATACTTTATTTAATTAATGTTTTAGATTGGTTTTGAGTGAAATTTTCTCTAAATTAATTCTGAGTTGTAAATCTATAAGATTTTCCTATATTTACTTGCCATTTACACATGATCATGCATTGTACAGACAGCTGCGTGGCCCATTAACTTCCTATGCCAGCTTATGCTGAGTTTTTTCCTTGGTTATGAATAGTAGTTTCCTGGACAACAGGTGAAGAATCAGGCTTGTCTATAGCCAAAACTAAGCTCCAGCAATCATTTACTACTTGTCTGCACATTCCTTTGCAGTAACTGCCAGTGGATTCTCCATATGAACCAACAGAAACAAGAAAAAAGAATATTCTCTGAACATATATCTCACTTTTAAAGACATTGCAGAAACTTACTTTGATATCAGTCTGAAGCAATAATGCTTTTAATAAGGTTTAGGTAGCTCTTTCAGATGCCCTTTTGTGCAAATGTATAAGTAGTAGTATAAAATGACTACACAGCAACGTTAGAGGGAGCTGAGGATCCTTAGCTGTACAGGTGTTTAGCCAAACCTTAATGCTTAAATCTAAAAGCATGATCACCTTTGTGTCAGTTAAAGAACATTATTTTTTTAGGCATAACATACTAGTGCTGTCAAGAAATTAATCAAGTTCTTTTTTTGAAGAATTTGTAAAAGAAGAGGCACCTTTTTTTAGGTGATTTATCTCAGGGGTAGCTCAAAGAATCACTGAATTTAACGGTATAGTGAGATTCATTCATCTGCAAAGCAATCTTGGTGTAAGTACTTAGCCTTTCATACTTCTTCGGTTATGTCAGAAATTATGTATTTAAAGGATATTTATCAGGGTAGTAAATGGATACTGCTGTTGGGTTCATTTTGGGAATTACAGCTCTCAGACAAGATTTTGGGTTGCATTTCATAACCAGCTTCATGACTTCTATAGTTTTCTAATTCCTCCAGCTGCTCTTCTGAACTTCCCAGACTTTCATTCTTCCTTCTGGTCTCTTCAGCTTCTCCCTCAGTCCCAGAGCTGCACTCTGATCCTGTCATTATCCTATCACTCTGCTTACTTTCTTGCACTCCACGTGCTCAATATTACATGAACTTTATAGACATTTCTGGACCTGCCTTCTGCTCCCTTAAATCATGGAAATGGAATTTGAAGGATCTTTTAAATCCTTCCTCTCTTTTTGCATGACTCTCACCCATACTATATTTTCTGGAGCTGTAAGGAAATTTAAAGGGGGCTTCTGCCACTTTCCATGGTGATCTCTAAGACACTAGATTGCCATGGACCATCTGGAAACATTCAGAAGTTTGAAATGGTGTCAGAGCACCCACCTTCAAGGTAATTTCCATGGAAAATTGTGACTAGCTTCTCAGATACTAAGGATATCCTAGGTACCTAAGTTTTCCAGCAGAAACTTCTCTATGTACTTAAAAATATGCCGCTGCTCATGGGAAGTAGGACCTTTGCCAAAGAAATATCTATTTCTGTCCTTTATACTGATATTTAGGATCTAGAGGACTGTCTCCTTGGATCTAAGGAGACCAGTGTTACATGTGTTCTGCTCCTGTATAATTCATTTGGACTATGCTGTGTTAGGGAAAATACAGTCAAGTGGTGCTGCAAGCCACCTAATGAGTAACCTGCTGGTTAAATCAGCTATTTATCATGTGGGAGAAGAGGACTCAAAGTGCACCTAGGCTTAGGAGATTGATTTGATAACTCTGCTTCCAATACAAGCACCCAGACTATCAGATTGATGTTGTTGAAGTTGGGCCATTCTGCAACCATGATTCAAAATTCATGGAGCCTGGGAGACAGGAATTGAAACAGAGCATACATCCTAGGGTGAAATCCCCGTGTTTCCATCCTTTATTCTGGAAGCCTGTAAATCTCTGTTTCACAGAAACACATTGCTGGAGCAGTAACCTCTGTGTCCCAGGCTATAAAGGGGGACATTTCCCACTGACTTATGCTGCAGCCCTTTATGTGCTATCTGTTGTGGATCCTGGTTCAGATATCAAACTGTCTCTTGTTGACTATGTAAGGATCTTTGGCTGCTGGTTCAGCCATGTGAATTTTGTTCCTAAATTAGAGTACCTAACTTGAAACAGAAGAGTCAGGGCATCAGTCAACCATTCACAATGTTGAATCTGGACCCATGAGCTATTAGCCAAGCATTTCCATTTCCAGTCTTTATCTTATCACTTTTAGTTCTATTGTTAATCTCTTCACATACTTCCAGTTCCTTTGTTTCATCGATTCAAATTCACCCATGCTCCATCTCAGACTTTACCGCTGGTACCCTTGGCTACATACTTCTCCAGATGTCCTACCCTTCTCTTGCTGCTTTGCTTTCTAATTCATTCCTCCATTGCTCCCCATCTTCCTGGCCCAAATCTGCACTGACATTCTTCATAGGGATGTGGTTTCTGAGAGATGTCATAAAAGTTGTTTCACTTAGTTGTTTATATAGCACCCCACTTACTTGCTGGAAAGGTTCACAATCTAGCAGAGGAAAACAAGCTAACCCATTCCCTATTTGTTTAGTGTTAATAGGCCATTTGATGTTTCCTTACTGAGAACTGGGCAAGGACCAGTTCCTATTCTGTCCCCCATTCCTTCTCCCATCCCCTCTCAGGGCTGCAAGTCATTATGGAAAGACATATGATTGCTGTATCAACATAAACCAGGAGCTTAATTTTATTTTTACCTTTGGCTCAGTCAGCTAGCAAACAGCCTGTGTTTGCTAAACAACATGGCCAATATGATAAAGGCACAGTGAAAGCAAACAAAACTTGACAAAGGATTTCTCTGAGAGGATTTTAATTAGACACCATTTTCCTGTTAAAACACATTGAAAGAAGTTCCTTAAAGATTTCCAGTGTTAAAGATCAAAAGTGGAAAATGGAAAGAATGAGAAATAATGGCAAAGAGACAGGAAACCCCATGAGATCAACACAGTGTTAAATAGCTTACGAATCCCTTCCTCCCCATCTACTCTCCTGGATTATTGTACTGTTGCCACTAAAGTCCATAACAGCATTTTAAAGAGCTAAGGTGGAGAGTTGAAATATGATGCCTTACAGCCTCTGCGGTATTGGAGAAGAATCAAACGCCATATAAGTCCTATAGCTATGTGATATTTCCAGCAAGTTGATGAATATCTTGAAACATTGTTACAAAAGGAAGTAATTTATTTAACTTTCTTTTTCCCCTCCTATAATGTCTGGTTTATTAACCTCATTACATTTCCATAAATTATATCAGTATGAGAGGAAATGATTAATTGAAGATTGTTTCCTCAAAAACATTATTCCTGGTCATTAACAGCTTCAGCAAACTGCAGTGCCATATAATCTAAACACATTATACTACTTTTAAACAGCCTCATGTTTTATTACTTTGCTCTAAAGTATTATGATCATGGAGCCCAGGAGGCATCGTTACAGACATTCCGCAACTACACCCTGAGTTTTCTCACTGCATACAGTTTGCTGTTAAAAATTCTTGTCATGTCCTAGATGTTTTCCTTGATGCATAACAATGAGATTTACACAAAATTTCATAATGAAATTCATTAACTTCACATATTGAGATGTTAACAGCTGTTAGGATTTAAAACACAAAAATAATAAAAATAAACCTACCAGGGATCGTTACAAAGATAGAGATGTTGATGGAGATTTTCCAAATGGCATACTGATATGGGGAATTTCTTCTTTTAAGGTTTTTTATCTTTAAACACCTTAAGGGACCCCAATTTCTAAACAAACAAATTCACTTAGCAATTAAGATTTTTCTTTCCTGGTAATTTTAATTCTTTTTTTCTTTTTTTTTTTTCTTGCTTTACAGATAACCCAAGTGGTCAGACCCTGGAGGAAAAGATTATCTATGGAGTAGAGAATAGCAGCACTTTTCTTGAGTGCAGTCCAAAATCTCAGCGCGCTGTAGTCTACTGGCAATTCCAGAAGCAAAATGATGACCGCAAGGAAGAGGTACAGTAGAAAAAACTGAGATGTAACTACTCTTCTCTATGAAGATAGACTTGAACCTGAGTCCTTCCCAGAATAATGTCCATCTGTATTTTAGTTTAGCAGAATTTCTCTGGAATCTTATAATTTCTGTTGTTCTTCACCACATTCTTACTCTTATCACCATAAAATACCATTAGCTCTCTAATAGGTTTCACAGACTGTTGCATCAGAAAACATTCATATCCTCTCCCTGGTCAGACCCCCTGCAAAACACACTGGTTTTCCTTTAGATATCTCAGAAATACAAAAATGTAGCATGCTATATCAGTGTCACTTAAAGCATCATACAGGGATTATATTGAACTTAAATATTACAAAGACCTTAAAACTGCCTCTGAAAAGAAGTCTAACTGCATTCTTCTAATAATACTGTTTGACTGAAACATAGCCTAACAGGAGCATTTCCTGTGTAGTGCATGCTCTAAGACTTTACTGCAGATAAGACAGAGACAAAATGAAGAACTGGGAACTGTAGTGGACACAAGGGTATGAAAACTTGCACATTTTTTTCATCAGAAGCAATACTCATAGAGGCAAAAACACTGACTTTCCCTGCTTGCATTACACTAAGCTGATATTTTATTTTTCTCCTCTTGACACCAGCATTCTTATGGTATTACCTGCTCTGGTTCTCAAGTCATGTTACTATCAAGCTAGGTCACACATATCTTAAGAGAATAATCTACTCTGGTAGGGAAGGAGGTCAAGCTAGGAAGCAAAAACTTGTTCGTTGCACTGAAGTATTTGTAAATATACCCAATCTACTCTGAAGCTTTTTTTTTAAAGCATGTGCTAAATACTTAGTTAACTTAGCAGCTTTAGATACTTTTGCTGTTTACTTTGTTTACATAAGTAGTAAATTATTTTGAATTTATTCTTGGTGGAGAGAGCAGAAAACAGGTTTGTGCCCTTTCTGTCTGCAGTGACATGTTCATGCAAAGAACAAAATTATATTCCAGATATTAATTAATTCAGAAAAATATTTTGGACAGCTCTTTTTGAATATTAAAATTTTTAGATTTAATCCTTATTGTTTCTTTGTAAATTCTCCACTTATGCAGAACCCACTTCTGTGCATAAGGTTTTTTGTAGTAAGGAACAATAGGAAGACAGAGAACCTTTCCAACAAATATATCTAGGCTTGACTAAAAGATAATGATAAATGTGACCTCAGTAATATAGCCAAATGCATCCATGTTGACTCTGCTAATCATAGGCTTGCATCTTCTGTAATCTTACCAGCAAGTCCATCTGACAGAGTTGATACAAGTCTTTCTTCAGCAGCAGTAGGGACTAAGGAGTAAATTCTTAATCCCCCAAACTCTTTGCAGTACATCAGTAGTTTTTCCAGAGTATTTGAGCCTTCCATAACTACAGAGGACTGTCAAGGGTTTTCCATTCATGTGGTTTGGGGGATTTTTGGCTAAGTTTTACCAGCTGAAAGGAGCAGTATTAAGGAACTAGTATGGTTAGAGGATAATTTTGCACATATATGAAAGATAACTACTGAAATTACCACTTTTTTCCAATACAGATAAAAGTGGATGATCGCATGATCCGGACAGAACAGGGCCTGTTGCTACGAAGTCTTCAACGGAGAGACTCTGGTATTTATTTTTGTCATGCTGTGGAGCATGGCTTCATGCAAACTTTGCTCAAAGTGACCCTGGAAGTGATTGATACTGACCACCTGGAAGAGCTGCTCCATAAAGAAGAAGATGGTGATGCCTCCAAGACCAAGGATGCTACCAATAGCATGACCCCCAGTCAAAAGATCTGGTATAGAGACTTCATGCAGTTAATCAATCACCCCAATCTTAACACAATGGATGAGTTCTGTGAGCAGGTTTGGAAAAGAGACCGCAAACAACGCCGGCAAAGGCCTGCCAATGCACAGGTGAATACAAATAAGTGGAAGCACCTACAAGAGAATAAAAAAGGTAGGAACAGGAGGACCCATGAATTTGAGAGGGCACCACGGAGTGTCTGAGCTACATTACCTCTAGGAACCTCATCCAAGTAGAAACTTGTATAGACAGATAACTGGAAAAAAATGCAATATTCATGAACTTTTTCATGGCATTATGTGGATGTTTACAAGAGTGGAAAGTTCAAACAATTTCCACCAGGTTTAAATAAAATCCATTTATAACTTTCCTAGTAAGTCGTTCCTCTCTGCTCTGATTCTAAGACCAGAAAGACCAGAGTTTCAAGGATGATAATTCACCTGGACGTAGCTTACTGCTCAAAAAGTTCTGCAAGTGTTCAGCAGGCAAGTTTTGCTTTCTCTTTTGCCTGAGATATAAACAAAAATGCTATATTTCATGCTGTCATCTTAAAGAAAAGGAAAACAAACCCCACCTTTCATCATCAGCACTACCATTTCTAGACTTATATATAAAACTGCATGAACTCATTAAGCTGATGAACGTCTAAACACGTGATTGGACACAAGGATTTTGTTCTTGTTTTGTCTACCAGTTCTCCTGTTTATATGTACTAGAAGAGGAAAAACAATACTGAATGAGATTGTTTGTGGAAATCTGAACAACATAAGCCATCCATCATCTGGAAGAACAAAAAATGTGGAGTACACTGGCCTACTACTGATGACTTCTTTCAGCTTTGATCTAAAGATGTATTTTATTAAAACTATAATTTAAATGTACCATGAAAAATATGCAGCAAACATTAGCTCTTTTCTAAAATAGATTAGACTTTTTGTCTTAGAAATATTGTACTTTCTAATTATTGGTTTAGAGGAAAAAAAGACAACTTCCAATTATGAGCTGTGTTACTCTCTTGTATGGAAAATCTTCCAGGGGAGCTAGTCACACTGCAGTTAACCTCGTCCCCTCTCAGTAATCTATATGACATGTAACTTCAAAACAATTTTAAAACTAAGCTATTTTAACATGAAAGTCGCTGTATAGCATGGAAGTCTTCTGCATTCCTGTTTTCTAAGTATGGTATTTGAAATGATTCAACTTGTATAATACCTTGTTATAGATTGAACCAATGAAGAGGAAAGCATTGATTTTCAGTTGTATATTTTCTTTAATTAAAAAAGTAAATAGCATTAAAATACCCTCTACTAATTACACTCCTGCTTTCTTGGTTCGTAAATATTTGTGAATGCTAGTATTTAAATACTGTGGCTCATAGACTGTCATATATACATGAGCAAAGCTCACGTTCACTTTAAGGAGTTTTGTTCCCAGCTCAGTGGTAGAAATATGTCCACACTACTGATTCTCAGTGCTCTATCCTTTCTGTGGGCCAGATCACCCAAATGCAAAGAACCAGCACTAGGCCACATAAATAGTAACCTCAAAGCCAGCCCTCTTTTAAGATCTAAGGGACAGTTTTATCTGTGGGCGAAGTCTGCTGCAGTAGTAAATTGGTGAAGTTCAGCTTAAGACTAGTTTATATTAACAGTTAATTTGGTCCTGCACTTCTGTCTTATTCTATATACAGGAGAGCAACAGGGTAAAACAGACAATGTACTTGCACCATAAGGGTCAGTTTAGGCTTATAAGTAGTGGCTTTATTCACCTCAGCACAGATGTGCCTTTGGTCCCCAGTTCTATGGTGTCCAGTTCTTTTGAGGTCATCTTTCTCCAACCTCCCATATTTTATCTTGGTAGAGTCTGTAAATGACATAATTTAAAGTAATGTCATTGTGGGGAAAATTACTAGAACAAAGTCCTTAGTTTGCTAAAGGAGCTTTTATATAAAAGTGTGTCTGTATTGATGACTGATCTGTTTTGTTGTTATTCACTCTAGGTTATTTAATTACTATACTATCAGCCTTATCAGATACAATATAACACAACTGCTGTGACAGCGTCTCTCACAATATGTCCCAGTCTCCTTGCCACTCACTAATTCAAGTATCCTTCTGATTAGTGAAGCTTTGACTTCTTGTCCCCATAGCAATTGGATTTTCACTAATGGCCCAGTCACTTTAGTCCTCTTTGAATGCTTTGCCGAGGATGAACTTGCAAGATTTTTAGTCATGTAATTCTTTAGCAAAAAATTCATTGAAAAGACCAGGACAAGGCTGTAAGGCCATGATTTAGGAAAGCACTTGGGAATTTAGTTTTAAAGCAACTTTAAGTCTCTCATGTTTAACTTGACTCTGGTGAACTTTAATATGCCTTTAAATTCCCATGCTTTCACGATGTGCTGAATAGGGATGAATTAAAACATAGGTTCAACAATGTGCTTTCCTGTACAGAAGTATTAATTTTTCAGCTCAGCTTATGATTAATTTCTGAGCATTGTTGTCAGCTGAATTATTTAATTGTAATCACAGAACACTCTTTAACCTTTTGTGTAGGGCTATTGTGTACCATCGAGTCATTAGAATCCTCTTTGTTACAAAAGCAAACAGTTTTAAAATGAACCTCAGAGAATTCAGTGGAAAAAATACAGATTGATTTCAGTAGACTCTAAATGACTTTGTTTCCTTTTTTACATATTAATGTAATTGCTCTCTAACTTTTTTTCTCTACCAAGCTCATAGCAACTGGTTCTATAGCAACTTACTGCAAAAAAACAACCTCTTTCAACCACCCCTGAAGAAGAAATAGAAACATAAGAAAATAAATTAAGTCAGGATTCTAAGATATGTTTTTCTATGCAGAGAAAGATAATCTGTGGGAACAAAATTACAGAAGTTGCATTGTTTTTACCATAACCTGGCAGTCTAATTGGATAATTGATATGATCAGATCTTACAAACTTCAATCCAATCCTCACTGACAAGAGTAGTCTTCTTTCTGTCTTTGTATTTGCTTATATAAATAAGAGGGCAGAAGATCAAGCCAGCAGTGGAAATTTTTGATTTTCAGGTTCATATTATGGTCAAGTTAAAACAGCATTTAATACTGATGTGAAAATAACTTTTTTCAAAGAACAAAGGCCTTAATGAATTCATGTATAGAAAGATGCCCTGCAGCTTCAGTAAAATTCATACCCCCATTTGTGTCATTATTGTTTAAGGCAACATAAGGTTTGAAGATAAAGGTAAAAATGGTATTTCTGTAAATTGTCAATAAAACCCTCTAAACCTCTAGTTACAGACTTTAGAAAAAGTAAGTAAAAAGTTGTGTTTAAGCTGGAGAGGAAGAAAAGATTTCATTTATAACCAGAAAGATCTATTTTGATTTAAGATATCCATTTGCAAGGAACAAAAATGCATTGAATCTTATTCTTATGCATTTACACTTTGCACTTGCATGGATCACTGAAGACGGGAATTTGTTCAACGGCTCCTAAAAACTGTATGGTTATGTTAAATTATAACATCAAACTGAGAAAATGTGCTTCTTTGCAGAACAGAGTTAAATCTTCATGACCCAATAAAGTCACTATGTAAAAAAATAAAATTAAATTAAATGCATGTGAATGCGCATTTACTGATCCTTTTTATGTATTATTTAGTGAATATCAATGGTATGTGTTTAATAGTTCAGTTTTTGCTACCTACACATTAGCCAAAAGAGATGATGTAAATATTTTTGACTAGATAAGGAGGTACAGTGTAAAGTACTGTTATCTAGAGGTACTCCATTTTGGTGTGTTCAGCATAATACTAAAATGCAAGATTTTGCCACACAGGTGATAAGGTGGTTTATTTGCTATATCAGTGCCAAAGTTATGCGCTTACTCTTTAAGCGCATTCCTCACTGAGTAGTAAATAATTCTGCTTCTGTATTTATCACTTCAATTCAGATGGGAACTAGAAAACTGGAGAGAAAAAAATGTAATGAAACTGCTGCTGTAAATTATTTCTTTTAGCATGTATTCAGTTGTTAAATAAACATTTCTTCCAAATATTTGAAGTTTGCTGTCTTGATTGTTTACATGGAAATGTGCCCTGTAACCTTCATGAGCATATGGAGTGCATTGTTGCCAATATAATGCTATCAACGTATATGATCTCTGTTTACCAGGCCAGAAGGGTTGCTATTTTTATTAGTGGCATTTATAGTTTCTTTTTGAAGACTACAAACTAATAATGCCTGAAATGAAAGCTACGGACTTATCCTCAGTCTATCTTTTGGCACAACTGCATGGGCTTGTGCAGATAAAGCCACACATACACACACCCCCCTCACTCTGACCACGAACCAAACTGTAAATCAGCCTGGAAGCCATGCGGATGCTAGCAAGTCACTGTACTTGATGAAATTCACTCTGTGAGATGCTTATGGCTTAGTTCAGCTATGCTGCTTCCTTTTGGAAACTGGCTTGCACAGACAGTAAGTAGAATAAATCAGGTTCTGTCTGTTACCGACATACCCTTGTATGCTTAGGTAAACTTAGCAGCTGTTTGGAAGTGCCTAGGGGCTCTATCTAAAAGTAATATGCCATGGCACTAAGCATTGTGCAAACAGCTAATGAGACAAATGCTGCCCTGGAAAGCATGAAGTTTAAATATACCAGACAAGAAGTGGAGAAAAGAAACTATCATTATTACCATTTGGCACATATAGGATTGAAGAATCAACGAGTAGTACTTAATCATCGCTACTCCGTTCAGCTTCGTTCGTGTTCCTTCCTGTAAAGTAAGGATAGAGGTGTCCACTTCAAAAGGATGCTGTAAGGATATTTTATGGTTACTACTATTTTCTGAAGATGAAAATAAGCACTCAGCAGCAGCCAGGCAACTCAGTGGGGTATAAAAGACGTCTGCAAATACAATAAGGACAGAATGGATGTGGCCAGCTGTGAATCCACTAACTGAAAGACAAAAGTAAAATTTTTTTTGTCGTCCAGTGCAGGGCTTATAAGTATACACAAAGGATGACCCTTGTTTCTGGATGTAGCCACACTGTGTCCTTTGCTACAAAGCCCTGCAGAGCATGGCTAAACTGATTGTCCTCTGTTACTACTTTGCTATATTGCCAGGAATATCAATACCCAGGAAAAACCTTCATTGACATTGAGTAGGAAGAAAGAAGAAACATTTGGACTTTAATGCTTGTTTATTCATAAATATATATGCCTACAGTGATATATACACACACACACATTTAAACCACCAGCTTTCACTGAGGTTAAATCCCCTATTCCCTACAGTTTTTGAGGCTCTACATGTAATTCTAGTGCATCTCTGAAGAACACGTTTGGCAGCCTCAGTTATAAATTGTTATAAATGTTTCCTTTGTAAAGACTGAAACACACTATTCTGTTTCCTTACAGGTCACGTTCACTGAGGTCCCCATCAAATATACATTTAATAGGAGGCAAAGTTATGATGGCTTTCTTTTTCCAAAGCCTAAAACAAAAGGACTATTCTCCCTAGAATGCTCAGTAACAGGATACAAGTAGATCAGAGTATTAGTGAACCAGCCAGCTTCTTTGCTCCCCATAAATACTCAAGTGAAAGGTAGGAGGAGCTTCACAGAAAATCTAGAAGCTGTGGAGAACAGGCTTTGTTTGGGACTTTTTTGTCCTGGAATTTATCAAAGGCTGACATTTTGGAGAACTTCAGGATGATCTGAGCTAAATCGCGAAGCTCTAGTGAAGTAATTTCCATACTGAAAAAGTTTCACTTTGGTTAAGAAAGAAACTTCCCTTTCTTTCACAGCAGTTTTTCACCCCTTTAAGAAACAGGGCTCTTCTTGTCTCAATAATAACCCAAAAAGGTCATTATATAGTTTCTACAGTCATTGTTGAAGGCTAATGTCTTCTTCAATACACACGGGGAACCAGTCCTCCCTGAGCTGCTCCGTGTCCAGGCACTCCAGTCAAACTAGCGTGCAGCCTACTCTTGCCACATCTGTCAGTATTAGACCTAAAAATGTTCTGTTCTCATCAACAGGGATAAAATTGGGCCTTGGTGGGCAGTAAAAGGCATGTCTTCATATTATAGTGGAACTATGAGGTTCAACGCAAGATGTCTGTCAGTGAACCACGAGGGATGGCAGCTCCCTGGGCTGAGGGCCCTGTGGCCTCCTGGGGGCGGCAAGGCTTGTCCCCCAGCCAGGAGCAGGGCAGGCTGGGAGCCAGCCGGCGCGGCCCCAGCCCTGGGCTTCAGGCCCCTCCGTGGGGACGGAGGCCGAACATCAGCCCACAGGTGGACCTGTCTTGGCAGGGCCCGTAGGCAGGGCTGTGGTGGGACTGGAGCATCCTACAGCCTCGCTGGGGCAGGGACTGATGGGCCTAGGGGCTGCAATGGCATCCTGGGCCATGGGCAGCGTGGCAGGAGCCCCAGGGCTGCAAAAGGACATTAGGGTCCTTGGGGGCACTCAGGTGCTGGCAGTGGGTCAGTAAACATCCTTATAAACCCTGTGTTTCCTCTGTGGAGACTCAGGAAAGTGGGGCTATGTCAAGACTGGCCCTTTGAGGCAGTACATCTTAGCAAGCAATACAGATGCTAATGTGGCGATGAAGGCTAAAATATAAGGACCCTCAGCAAATTTTAGGTGTGAGGGAGGTCCTGCTCCATACTGCTCTATACTGCTATGAGACTCTCTGGCTGTGAGCTGGAGCCTAGTGTTTGCAGCTAAAGAGGTTCAAACAGTCCTTCCTGAATTGCTCTTGATCATCTGAGGTTATTTGTCTTCTGGATTTAGAGACAAGTTTCTGCCTTCTGAAAGCCAGTAATAAACAACTGTACCCCAACAGGACAACTCTCTTTTAGTTTAATTGACCCAGTTTCGTTTATGCTAAAAAAAAAAGTAGAATGTACACCTAAACAGATACTAAGAATTAATGTGCACAAAACTATAATCCCTTTTTTTTGAGCAAAGGCCTCATGAAAGAAAAGAGCTAGGCCTTTACTCCATGTGTGAACCTGCCATGTCTGCCAATACATTAATACATACTGCTGAGCTACTTCTGAGGCACTTTGAACAGGTTTTGAAGGATGAATCTTGTTTCACATACAGGCCCGGTGGTTTTCCAGAACATTCCACTGTACAGCATGGTGTAAATTAAATCTGACGTCTGCCCTGGGAACAAAACTCCTCTTTACACCCCTCAACAACAACCCCAACAACCTCAAGGTAACCCTGCAGCCTGTATTACTTTTATGCTTCATACAAATACATTATATTCATTTCTGTGGGAGTTTCATGGTCATCTTTTCTTGTAAGTGTGTTAACATAAATTATGATTTTTTTATGTAGAGGTGAATGGAGATACATGTTTAATCATAGAATCATAGAATTGTTTAGGTTGGAAAAGACCTTTCAGATCATCAAGTCCAACCATTAACCTAACAACACCAAGTCCACCATTAAACCAATTAAGGGTAGAGCAATAATTAATTTCATGTTTCCTGGCTTGGTGGCTGCATTATTTTTTAATGAAAGTAAAACTAGAATAAAATCATTAAAGTTGGAAAGGACCTCTAAGATCATCAGTCCAATCATCAACCCAACACCACCATGCCTACTAAATCATGTCCCAAGGTGCCACGTCTACACAGTTTTTGAGCACTTCCAGGGATGGTGACTCCACCGCCTCTCTGGGCAGCCTGTTCCAATGCTTGACCACTCTTTCCATAAAGAAATTTCTCCTAATATCCAATCTAAACCTCCCCCAATGCAAATTGAGGCCATTTCCTCTCACCCTGTTGATAGTTACTTGGGAGAAGGGACCAACACCCACCTCACTACAACCTCCTTTCAGGTAGCTGTAGAGACCAGCAAGGTCTCCCCTCAGCTTCCTCTTCTCCAGGCTAAACAACCCCAGTTCCCTCAGCCACTCCTCAGAAGGCCTGTGCTCCAGACCCTTCACCAGCTTCGTTGCCCTTCTCTGGACACGCTCCAGCACCTCAATGTCCTTCTTGTAGTGAGGGGTCCAAAACTGGGCACAGTATTCCAGTTGCGGCCTCACCAGTGCCAACTACAGGGGAACAATCACCTCCCTGCTCCTGCTGGCCACACTATTCCTGATACAAGCCAGGATGCTGTTGGCCTTCTTGGCCACCTGGGCACACTGCTGGCTCATGTTCAGCCGGTTGTCAGTCAGCACCCCCAGGTACTTTTCAGCCAGGCAGCTTTCCAGCTACTCTTCCCCAAGCCTGTAGAGTTGCATGGGGTTGCTGTGAGCCAAGTGCAGGACCCAACACTTGGCCTTGTTAAACCTCATTCAATTGGCCTTGGCCCATCGGTCCAGCCTGTTCAGATCCCTCTGCAGAGCCTTCCTACCGTCAAGCAGACCAACACTCCCACCCAGTTTGGTGTCATCTGCAAATTTACTGAGGGTGCACCCTATCCCCTCATCCAGATTGTAGATAAAGGTATGAAACAAGGCTGGCCCCAAAACAGAGCCCTGGGGAACACCGCTTGTGACTGGTCACCAACTGGACTTAACTCCATTCACCACAACTCTCTGGGCTTGACCATCCAGCCAGTTATTTACCCAGTGAAGAGTACACCTGCCTAAGCCATGAGCTGCCATCTTCTTTAGGAGAATGCTGTGGAAGACTGTGTCAAAGGCTTTGCTTTCTGCATGTAAAAAGGATAAAGAGACTATGAATATTCTCTAGATCCAGTACATCAAATAAAATTATGATCAAATATGATTCCATTTGAACTTCTCGTTTCTTGTTATAGCTGGAGGCAAGAAAGGAGAAGAGCAGACAAAAAAATGCAGACATTTCAGCTATGTTTTGCAATGACCAGTCCCTTAGGCCCTTTAGTTTCACATGTCACTTTTTTCTTGGTTTGTAGCACTACATAGAAGATATGCATTCCTATAAACTCTGCTTTCGCTGAACAATACCACATTGAATAGCTCAATAAACCAGAACAAACAGACAGACTGTGCAAGTTTTTCCAAAAGGAGAAGGCTTAAATTTCCTCTTCTGTTTGTTATTTTATCATTATAGTAGGGCCACTGGTGCTCTTTTCATCAGGGCTTTGTCAGCACTTTTATTATAAAGCTCTATTCTTAGGGCTTTATAGTTTTGTGTAAGGTAATTCACTACAGGTTAAAGGTTTTAAATATCAGCTTTTAATCAAGAAATAATTTTACAGTTCCTAAAAGAAAATTTCTAAAATGTGATGAATTCAGTTTTCAAAACAAACCAAAAAAAATCATAACTTTAGCCATGTCCGGTGGTTGTTTTAGTGACTGTACTGCAAAAAAATTAGGAGCTGACTAAAGCTCAGTGAGCACAATGAAAAGCTTCTCACCTCACTGGAAGGGAATGTTTTTGAAACATCTGCATTCTCATCAAAGGTCCCAAATCAGACATCTGCTTAAACACATTCTTGTATAATTATTCGTGACTTACTCACATGTTGCTGTTCCTACCGTATTTTCTGGAGTAGAATGTTTTCTTGCATCATGCCTGAGTCTCTTAATGTAAGTTGATTTTTAATTGCGGTTCTATGTAAAGGTAATGTAGGCTCAACTCTTGCCCCAGTTTAATAATAGCTGTTCGATGTCCAGTCCAGATGAAAAAGATTACTTGTGCTGTTTTGCATACTAGATAGTTAAGGGGAAGTGATCTTTTTGTTCTGTGGTAATTGAAATTTAGAGGATGCAACTGATCTAGGTCTGCTAGAGCAGTGTGGAATTTTTCACTGTATTTCCCTTTATTAATCCAGTATGTGCACACACCACTCTTATAAACATGCCAATGCTTCTAGAAATCAGCAAGTTATATTTTTTTGTCTTTAATGTTAACCAGTATACTTAGCTAGATCATCACCCAAATAAATAAAGCTGTGTGCTCCACCACCTTTTTTATTGACTGGAAACTATCAAACGGTCAGGGTACTGAAAGGCATGAATTTCAATCCTAGTGGTGTTCATTATGGCTCACAATGTTACTTATGAAAGCTACACAGTTTGATGCCAGTGTAAAGCAATTGAATATAAGATGGCTTCAAACTATGATAAATATTTCACATATTATACATCTTTATGATCTTCACTTGCTGGAGCAGGAGAAATGGTTAAAAGTAGAACAATTAAACTATTTATAGTTAAGTTTGCTGTTGCATGTCAAAATAACAGACACAATGCAGCTGAAAAAATCTTATTTGGACACTGAGTGGAACAAATACATGCTCAGCAAATAATGGTTCTTTGTCTCCTAGAAATTCTCCTGTTTGGCATTCACTGTACTTCAACAGTATGTTGGCAATTATACATACTGTTGCCTGATAGAAAAGTATTTCTGAAAATATTTGTTATTGTTAACGCTAAATCCTTTTTTGTAGCTCTTGCACGTGGAAGAAGATGAAATCTTAAATGAGGCTCCAGGGATACTCCCAGGTATGGTGCCCTCACAAACTGCAGTTTGCATATAATTTCCATGTAAATCATGGTAAATCTTTCTATGGCCACCAAAAAGGGGTGGGCCGTGGACAGAAATGAAGAATACCAGAACATAATATCTGGATGCTTTTTATTGAGAGAACATGAAAAAAATATTATTTTAATATTAATAGGTAATAAGAACACAAAATGGGAGTCTCTATTCAAGTCTCACTGTCTTCTGTAATTTTGATTTTTATTTTATTTTCAAATCTAGGTATTTAAAGTTAAGCATATTATTTCCTATTTTATCACTAGTGTGAAAGTTACTTCTATTACAGGCATTGAACACTTCTGTGTTCCTTGTAAGCCAGTTGAAAATTTCTACCAGTAAGAAGAGAAATGTTTATCAAGGCCATAAAATGGTCTATATAACTGCTAAACCTTGTCTCTTAGACCTATTGGGTCAGTTAGATTTATATTGTGGAACCAGCACATACATCACAAGGAGGTAATTTGATCTATTGAGGAATAGTTATTCATTCTCCCAAGGCAAGGCAGTGTCCTAGTATTTCACCCCTTAGACTGCCTTCTCAAAGTGAAACTTAAGTTAGCAGTGCCAAGGAACTGCATCTCTAATGCATTATCTAGTATTCCAGTGACTCCTAGCAGATAGATGATCCTGAATGAAGTCTGCCATATTTTTCCTCTGTCACTCCTTTGGACTAGCATTGTACCCCAACACCAGAGATTTATCCAAGTCATCACAATAGTATTAGAACTACAATGCTAAAAGAATTAAAAATATATAATATTTTCATAATAAATATAAGAAGTGGTTACAATTATTGGTAACCTCTAAAGACCCAGTTTGCTGTTTGAAGGGTGAATGGGTACATGCACATGCACTGAGCTCTTCCAGTTCATTTGCGTGTTACACACCTAATGGACTGCTAAAGTCAGGAAAAGTTCTTGGAAATGAATGACATCTGCTTCCGTCATAGCTCTTGGAAACTCCACCATTATCTTTAATGGAATGGGATCAAGCCAGGATTTGCATTTCCTGCCATGAGTCACTAAAAGTAATGCCTTGAGGCATTCAGACAAGGTCAGGCCCTGTATGGAAACCTATTTCGGTGGTGACTGAGTAGGAGGGGGTGTAGAAACAGTGTGTTGCATATCTAGTACCATGAAGCTGCAATACATAGGACATGTTTTAGTCCTGATTTTGCATTTGACTTTTAGGTATAACAGCAAGAAATGTTACTCTCATCTCACTATTTGTTTTACATAAATTCTTACATTTCTTTTCTACCTCTGAAATTATGTGTCAGTCTGTTGTCACTCAGAAAGGTGAGTGGCAACACTTTCAACACCAGACAATGATTGTCCAGATTTCTGCAGTAGATCTTGGTATTTGAAATAGACTTACAGACAGAAGAAAACTAAATAGAGCTGTCAGTGTTTCATATAAACACCTCTAGGGGGTATAAGCTTCTAGTATTACCAAGAAGGATATTTTCACATCATAAAAAGTGCTCAGCCTGAATTTTAAGCCAACTGTTTCAAGTTTGGGTTTTCTTTTTTCAGCATCTTTATAGGAATGGATAAATACAGAAACTGCAATACTGGCCTACAAAATTGATGTGTGTCATTCAGTCCCATGTTTCAGAAGACAAGAAGAACTAGCTGCCTCAGAGGACAGTGTAAACATTCTTCGATCAGCAGTAATGAGATAAGCTGCTCACAGGGGAATATTGCTCCTTTGTTTACTTAGGAGATACCTCATTCTTTAAGTTCTCAAAGACAGTTTTCTCTCTTCTTTCATGAGGAATGAGGAAAGTTAGGTTGTTTGGAAGCATTCAGGGCTGCTCATTCAATTAGTGGTAGACATAATCATGATAGAGTTTTGGAGGCTGAAATAAATCTGCAGCACATATATTAGCTTCCAGGTTATTACCAAGGTATTGTAAACCAAAGTTTCCTCATGTTTGACTGGATATCTTTGTGGATGATGTGGTAAATTTCTGTATTATTTTTATGAAGTATGTTTGTCTTTATTCATCTTTTTCATCTCATGTTTATGGTTCCTTAATGGAGTTAACAAACGTGTATTTTGCTGACTCAAGGATCAAGGAGGCATCTAGTGAATCCTACCAGAAGACAGAAACAAGGGGTAGGGAGAGGGCAGAACTGAAATGGAGTATGGTAGGAGAGCATTAGTCATGAGTTGGAGAAGCCATGAGTGGACCTGAAGGTCGTCAGGCTACTGATTTCAGTTCTTGGGGAAACAAACCTACTTTGACCTCAACAGGCTGGAGAAATGGGTTAACAGGAACCTCATGAAGTTCAACAAAGAGAAATGCCAAGCCTCACACCTGAGGAAGAACAACTCCATGCACCAGTATATGCTGGGGGCCTTCCAGTTAGAAAGCATCTTGGCAGAACAGGACCCAGGGGTCCTGGTGGACACCAGGTTCAACATGAGCCAGCAATAAGCCCTTGCAGCAAAGGCGGCGAATAGTATCCTGGGCTGCATTAGGGAGAGTGTTACCAGCAGGTTAAGGAAAGTGACCCTTGCCCTCTACTCGGCACTGGTGAGGCCACACCTGGAGTACTATGTCCAGTTCTGGACTCCTCAGTATGAGAAAGACATGAACATACTGGAGAGAGTCCAATGAAGGCCACGAAGATGATTAAGAGACTGTAGCATTTCTTATATGAGGAAAGGCTGAGAGAGTTGTGACTGTTTAGCCTAGAGAACTCAAGTCTCAGGGGAGATTTTATTAATATGTATAAGTTCCTGAAGGGAGGGTGCAAAGAGGACAGAGCCAGGCTTTTTTCAGTGGTGCCCATTGACAGGACCAGAGGCAATGAGCACAGACTGAAACACAAGAAGTTCCATCTTCCTCAACCATTTCCCTGGGCATCGTGTTCCAATGCTTGACCACTCTTTCCATAAAGAAATTTCTCCTAATATCCAATCTAAACCTCCCCCAATGTAACTTGAGGCCATTTCCTCTCATCCTGTTGATAGTTACTTGGGAGAAGGGACCAACACCCACCTCACTACAACCTCCTTTCAGGTAGTTGTAGAGACCAGCAAGGTCTCCGCTCAGCCTCCTCTTCTCCAGGCTAAACAACCCCAGTTCCCTCAGCCGCTCCTCAGAAGGCCTGTGCTCCAGACCCTTCACCAGCTTCGTTGCCCTTCTCTGGACACACTCCAGCACCTCAATGTCCTTCTTGTAGTGAGGGGTCCAAAACTGGACACAGTATTCCAGGTGCGGCCTCACCAGCGCCGAGTACAGGGGGACAATCACCTCCCTGCTCCTGCTGGCCACACTATTCCTGATACAAGCCAGGATGCTGTTGGCCTTCTTGGCCACCTGGGCACACTGCTGGCTCATGTTCAGCTGGCTGTCGACCAACACCTCCAGATCTTTTTCCGCCAGGCAGCTTTCCAGCCACTCTTCCCCAAGCCTGTAGCATTGCATGGGGTTGTTGTGACCGAAGTGCAGGACCCAACACTTGGCCTTGTTGACCTCATTCAATTGGCCTTGGCCCATTGATCCAGCCTGTTCAGATCCCTCTGTAGAGCCTTCCTACCCTCCAGCAGATTGACACTCCCACCCAGTTTGGTGTCATCTGCAGACTTACTGAGAGCACACTCAAACCCTGGGGAACAGCACTTGTGACTGGGTGCCAGCTGGGCTTAACTCCATTCACCACAACTCTCTCTGGGCTTGGCCACCCAGCCAGTTTTTTACCCAGTGATGAATACACCTGTCTAAGCCATGAGCCACCAGCTTGTTTAGGAGAATGCTGTGGGAGACGGTGTCAAAGGCTTTACAGAAGTCCAGGTAGATCACATCCACAGCCTTTCCTTCATCCACTAGGCGGGTCACGAGGTCATAGAAGGAGATCAGGTTGGTCAAGCAGGACCTACCCTTCATGAACCCGTGCTTGTTGGGCCTGATCCCCTGGGTGACTTGCACATGCCTGTTGAGCGCACTCAAGATGAACCGCTCCATAATCTCTCCTGGCACCGAGGTCAGGCTGACAGGCCTGTAGTCCCCCTGATCCTCTTTCTGGCCCTTCTTGCAGATGGGTGTCACATTGGCAAGCCTCCAGTCGTCAGGGACGTCCCCTGTTAACCAGGACTGCTGATAGATGTTGGAGAGCGGCTTGGCAAACTCCTCTGCCAACCCCTCAATACTTTTGGGTGGATCCCATCCGGCCACATAGACTTATGGGTGTCCAGGTGGCGTAACAGATCATTGACTGCTTCCTCCTGGATTATGGGGGCTTCATTCTGCTCTCTGTCCCTGTCTTGCAGCTCAGGGGGCTGAATACCCTGTGGATGACTGGTCTGGCTATTAAAGACTGAGGCAAAGAACGCGTTAAGTACCTCAGCCTTTTCCTCATCCTTGGTGGCAATGTTCCCCCCCTCATCCAATAGAGGATGGAGATTCTCCTTGGCTCTCTTTTTGTTGTTAATGTATTTGTAGAAACATTTTTTATTAACTTCTACAACAGTGGCTATATTGAGCTCTAGTTGGGCTTTTGCCTTTCTAATTTTCCCTCTGCATGACCTAACGAGATCCCTGTAGTGTTCTTGAGTTGCCTGCCCCTTCTTCCAAAGGTGGTAAACCCTCCTTTTTTCCTGAGTCCCAGCAAAAGCTCCCTGTTCAGCCAGGCTGGTCGTCTTCCCCACCAGTTTGGCTTATAACACATGGGGTCATGTGGTGCTCCTGCGCCTTTAAGACTTCCTTCTTGAAGAATGCCGAGCCTTCTTGGACCCCTTTGCCCTTCAGGACTGCCTCCCAAGGGACTTTACTAACCAGTGTCCTGAACAGGCCAAAGTCTGCCCTCTGGAAATCCATGGTAGCGGTTTTGCTGACCTGCCTCTGTACTTCGCCAATAATCGAGAGCTCTATCATATCATGGTTGCTAAGCCCAAGATCGCCTCTGACCACAACATCTCCCACCAGTCCTTCTCTATTTCTAAACAGCAGGTCAAGCAAGGCACCCCCCCAGGTAGGCTCACTTAGCAGCTGTGTCAGGAAGTTATCTTCCACATTCTCCAGGAACCTCCTAGACTGTTTCTTCTCTGCTGTGTTGTATGTCCAGCAGATGTCCGGCAAGTTGAAGTCCCCCACGAGAACAAGGGCTGGCGATTGCGAGACTTCTGCCAGCTGCTTATAGAATGCTTCATCTACCTCTTCATCCTGGTTGGGTGGTCTATAGCAGACTCCCAGCAGGACGTCTGCCTTGTTGGCCTTCCCCCTCATCCTTACCCATAAGCACTCAACCTTATCATCACAGCCATTGAGCTCTATACAATCAAACCACTCCCTAACATACAGAGCCACCCCACTGCCTCTCCTTCCTTGCCTATCCCTTCTGAAGAGCTTATAGCCCTCCAATGCAACACTCCAGTCATGAGAGTGATCCCACCATGTTTCTGTGATGGTGACTAAGTTGTAGCTATCCTGCTGCACAATGGCTTCCAGCTCCTCCTGTTTGTTGCCCATGCTGTGTGCATTGGTGTAGATGCACTTGAGCTGGGCTATCAATTTCACCCCCAACATTGGCATGCCACCCTTAGGCTCCTCTCTAGTGAGCCTGGTTATATCTCTTCCCCCCTTCAAACCTAGTTTAAAGCCCTCTCAATGAGCCCTGCCAACTCATGAGCAAGAATCCTTTTTCCCCTTTGAGATAGCTGGACTCCATCTGCCACCAGCAGGCCCGGTGCTGTGTAAACCTCCCCATGATCAAAAAAAACAAAATTCCACTGACGGCACCATCCTCTGAGCCCCTTGTTAATCAGCTGGGTTTTCCTGTTCCTTTCAGTATTCTTCCCTGCCATTGATGGGATTGAGGAAAACACTACCTGTGCTCCTGATTCTTCAACTAATAGCCCCAGTGTCCTGAATTCCCTTTTGATCGCTTTTGGACTTCTCTCCGCAACCTCATCACTGCCAACCTACATAGCCAATAGCAGGTAATAATCAAAGGGCCATACCAGACCATGGAGTTTCCTAGTTACATCTCTAACCTGGGTGCCAGTGAGGCAGCAGATTTCCCTGTGGGATGGGTCTGGTTGGCATATTGGGCTCTCTGTTCCCCACAGAAGGGAACTGCCTGTGACAATTACTCTCCTTTTTTTCTTTTTCTTCGGGTGATCTTGTCATAGGAGGAGATCAGGTTAGTCAAGCAGGACCTGCCTTCCATAAACCCATGCTGACTCTGCCTGATCACCTGGTTGTCCTGTATGTGCCATGTGACAGCACTCAGCATGATCTGCTCCGTAACCTTCCCTGGCAATGAAGTCAGGCTGACAGGCCTGTAGTTCCCCGGATCCTCCTTCTGGCCCTTCTTGTAGACGGGCATCACATTTGCTAACCTCCAGTCAACTGGGAGACCTCCCTGGTTCGCCAGGACTACTGATAAAGATTGAAAGTGTCTTAGTGAGCCCTTCCGCCAGCTCCCTCAGTACCCCTGGCTGGATCCCATTTTTTATTTGATACATAACATAATAGTCTTCAGGAAGACAAGTATCTTCATATTTCAGAAGAAATAAAACCACTGAGAGTCCCGCTGTTCATAAACTGTGGTTAGATCTTACCCAAATCCTTTTCCATCAGGGCCCAAATTTTCTGATCCCTTTTTCTGCTTGTTTTCAGCAACTATTTTGTTCTTACAGAGTTTCTGTTTTCAGATAAGAGCAGGTTTTCCCAAATACGACATGCAAGAATGCTCTTTTGCTATGTGTAGCTGAGAGAATGTCAGTAAATAATGCGCTCTCATAAGAATTCTGATTTTGTTATGAAACTGTCATTTTGCAGATCCAGGAGTTTCATTAACTTCTGATAACACAGATAGGAGTTTCTTAGCTAAACTAAACTTGAGAGTTCTTAAGAGTTTTTTGTTGACCCTTGAAGAACAGGCTTCATACTCCTTTAAGGAGATCTATTCTCTTAAATCTCTTAGGTACTTTAGAAAATCCCTGTGAGAACATGCAATCATTGTTAATTCTTCGTAACATAAGAGCATATATGAACAAGTATGATGAGGCAGACGAGAAGTCCATCTTGCCCAACTACCTGTCTGCAACACTGGACAAATGTCAATGTGCACGTAAGACTATAACAAAGAAGCAACTACAGTGATAATTCCCTAGAATAATCTCCTAGCTTTCAACAGCGTGCAGCCCAGGAACTTCGTGGTCTAGAGGTAGTTTCTATGTACCTCTATTGATGCAATCCTCTGTTCCATGAACCTGTGCAACCTCCTCTGAATCCATAAAAAAAATTGCCATCTACAATAACTTTTTGGTAAGTAGTTTCACATCTTTAACCTACTGTGTAAAGGATGAGACATTATTTTGCATTTTCTGAACTTGTTATCTGCTAACTTCATTTAATGGCACCCCTCACATTTGTACTGGGGCAGTCCTTGAGTTATCAGTCTATAGTCACCCTCTGTTTGCCTCTCTTAAATAATTACAGTAATAGATTCACTCACACATTGTTTTCTGCCACACATGTGGTACTTCCAAAATTTAATTGCTTTTGAAGTTTGCTAATTGCATTCTGTCTGCCTAATATTCTCTGTGTATTTCTGTTAAATTAAATGATAGTTTGGCTCTTGTTTTAACTTTAATAGCATTTGTTGTAGTTCAAAACTTGTGCTGCTTCAAAATGAATAATCTATTTCTTCATTACTGGACTCTAAGGCACACTCTATGCCTACACATTGAGAAGTATTTTGCAGGTAAACAGATCAGACTAATAAATACAAATATTCCTCTGCATAGGAATTCCAGGTAGACAATAAAGATCCTTATTTGTAAATGACAAAAAAAAATTCTGTATATATATCAGATAATAAAAAGTCAATGGTCCCTAAAGAGGTATTTAAAAGTGATATGTAGCATACAGTACTAGTTATTTACTGAGGTATACTGTAAGATTGTAAAAAGACTTACGAGTTACAAAGTTTAATCATACAATACACAGATAAGATGACCTGTACCAAAAGCATGATTACAGCCTAAACCAAGAAAGAGCAGGTCAATATGGCAGTCAGCTGGGAAGAAGCACCACACAATACTGAGATACTAGTGATTAGTCTAATAAGCAATTGCTTTAGCACAACAGCTACCCAACTATTGCCGAGTATTGTGATACAAAATGAGAAAAATGCCAAAGACATTTTCACCAAAGACTGTGTGAGAAAACCAGTTGCACAGCTGAACTCTGTAGAACAATGCAAAAAATAGGAGTACACTTCTTCTGTCATTATCCATTTTATTCTTATAAGCATCATGGGAAATCAATTATGATAACAGCTGTGATAAGTCTTCGTTAAAAATTGTACTGATTATCACTTGTTTCAGATTACCCATATGAGGAATGACTAGAAAGAAAAATAAACCTGATTCTAAATGCACAGTACAGCCTAGTGTCTTGTTAATTCACTCTAACAGCTCTTTAGAAACAACTGAATTCAGTGAATAATCAAACGAAATCTATATTGATAAGAAACAACTTTGCTTCTAGAAATACAATTTGTATCCATAGAAGGATCAGGATTATTTTATGGTTTTATATTCATTGCGCTTCTCACCTAAGTAACTTTCAAAATACATTCGGGACTTCATTGTTCAGTGTACGAGCTTATGTGTCTTCCATGGTGGGGGTGAAGGTTGCAGTGGATGCCAGGGTATATATGTGAACATTTAGCACATTGCTCACAATCAGAATTCAGTGTTAGAGTGGAATAACAGATGACTAAAAGAGAAAAGATATCTGTATATATTTGAAACCACAGTGATTATTTATCTTGACATTTGTTCTTAACTATTAGATTAAAAGTACCTCTTCTATAAAAAGTCAACTAACTTTTAAACTAAATTGAAGGATTATTTATTAGATCCTTATCAAACGTTAACCTTTTTAATGTATTGTAGAGACAGCCAAAGTGCCTCTAATATTTAATTAAAAAGCATGTTTTTCCTAATCTTCTTTTATGAACGGTCTTTCATTTAGTAGGCTGCTTTGAATATTACAAGAAATGGCACAGCTCTTTGTAGGGAAAGAGTAATCAACAGAAAAATCACTTCTAAACCACTTGGACTTCCCCTAGAATTCTTCTTAGTAAGTATGTCTTATTTTGACCAAACAGTTTGGGGTTTATAGTTATCACATCTTGACAGAGTTAACGGAGCTCAATTTTTATTAATTATAAGCAATCACAGCAAAATTTCCAGGCATATAATCAGAATGTAACTTGATCTATAAAGGCTCTTAGATACCCTATATCATCACGTCTTCATTAACAGATTTCTTTCTTCCTCATGACATGTGTAGGAAATAGTGCTCTCACTGCTCTACAGCTGAGAACTCAGGCCAAGGATAAACAGAGTGGCTGGGTAACATTACCTGAGTGCCTCAATCAGAAAAAGAACCCAGCTTTTCCAAGTCTGAAACCACAAGACTGTCCATCCTTCCTAAATAAATGAGCTTCCAATATGTATTTCCACATGCTTTGTGTTTGTACTACCCCAGAATCATTCACAAAATGTATGACATCTACAAAATAACCCAAATTCCTTACCACAATTTCTGTCTGATATGAACCTAACTGCTTTTTTTGGTATATAATATAGCTTTTCAATCTTTTTTTTCATATTCTCACTCATTTTAAAACATATCTTGTTCCATAGCACAGATTATATGTGGTATGGGTTCAAGCCAGCTCTGTATAAACTACACAGTATCTTTCAAACATATGAAATATATTTGATCAACTATTTGGGAAATACGATTTTTTCCATATGGGTTAGTTTTCACATAAGGGAGTTTAGTGTTTCTGTGGAGAACATAATATGCTCAGACAAATATAATAGGTAAAGAGTTGCAAACCACAGAGTGAGAGAAGCAGGTGTCCAGCTGGATTTTCACATAGGAAGGTCTTGAAGGTCACTGATGGTGATGAAGTCTCAGAGATTCCTAAATCCTCCTAAAGCTATTCCTTCCTTTCCCAATACACTAATCTCCTACTGCTCTTGATAATCCAGTGACTTAGGAAGTAAGGCCTGTTTTTTCCCTCTCATTTGTCAGAAGCAGACGGAATGACAACCATTTTCTGAATTACCATTTATTTGGGCAGAACAAGAGTATTCACAAAGGTCATCATCAGAAGAAAATTCATTCATTGATGTATCAGTATTTGTCTTCCTGCTGTCAGACTAGAACCTCCAGAGAACAAAAACATAATGATAGTAAAATTTACAGCCAGGTATGGCTTTCCCCACTGTCCTAAAATAGGAGTACAGACAATTTGATATCCTTGTCCAGCAGAGAACTGAATGATGTCAGCCCATTATAAAGGGAATACTTGATATTTATTTATGAATACTTCCTCCTGCTTTCCATTTCCCACAAAGTGATGGCTTCCATCCAGATGAGTTGGTTGGTCTTTGTCAGTTGTGTTTTATTCGCTCTTACCTTTTGTTCTGTTTATATGGTTCAGTTTTGGTTATGATTCACAAGAAGGATTTGTGTGGCATTTTCCTCCACCTGGAGTTCTCTTTGTAAATTATCCTTCACCTCCTGATGTCCCCAGTTCCCTTCAAATAAGGATTGTTTCCACAAAAGAGAATGCAATCACTGCAGGGAATTGTCTGAGTGAGAAGATCCTGGAAACAAATAAAATAACCTTCTTTGATCATTTTACTACTGTTATTTCTCATTCTTAATGCAGCAGACTTGGAATAGCTTGTGAAGATTAATGAATACTAAAGTTACTATGTTAATTGAGCATTGTAAATATTATTACTCTTTGGGTTCATAGAGGTAATATATTAAGAACACTATACAGATGCACAGTGGTTTTCAGATAGCCCCCTCAGTTAGCAGCATAGCCATTTGGCAGGCTTTGATGTTTTCAAATTTAGCTTTTGGTAAATCTGCATCTGGTTTTTCACAGTAAAAATTGGCTGAGAGGAGGAACAGTGAATATATTTTCTCATATATAATCAGGTAACACACACCCCTCCAGAAGTAATGCTATTTGCAAGTAAGATGAACAGATAACCCACATCTCAAATCAACTGGGATGTGAGAAATCACAGGCAGGGACACTGTTGGGGAAGAGGGAGTAGGTCCAAGATATAAGAAAAAGCAAGATATTGTCGTAAATATCTCATGACTTAGCTGAATATGCCTGTAATTCACACTGTGTTGTTAAAAAGTTCTGCTGTTAAGCAGCTCTAAATGGCTATGAATGAAAGTACAGCATCAGGTTAAAAAATACTTTCAACCTCAAACCAGAAGAGAGCTGAAGTGGAACAGATTGGCAACAAGATCCCTGTAAGAGAGGAAGCTTAGCTGATGGTGGCCTTTGTTTTGTGTTGGTAGGACTCAAAAAAGATGTGCAGGAATGTATTTTCTCTTTCAGAAGAGTTATTCACTTCCACATTTTGTTACAGGGTAAGTATAGTAACTGCCTTTCACTTATGATAACAATAAACTACAGGTAAATTAGTTCACTTAGTTAAAGAGTGGAGTCAATAATAAATTCTACCACATACAGAGTGGAGGTACATGTCTTTGCCCAAAACAGCAGCATATTAATGACATCATATGTCCTCCACTCTGGTTTTCTTAAGTTTGTGTGCTTATGAGGAAGAATCAGGGAAAAACATCAAAGAAATAGAAGAGCATAGAAAGGAAAATAAGAACAAACATGCTTAAAATAAATACCCAGAATATGACTCTGAGAAATGTTATGAGAAAAACTAACGGATTTCTGTATTGCCTGGAAATAATTTGAATATTTAGGCAAAATTATTGCTGGAAAAGGAAAAGGAAGAGGAAGAGGAAAAGAAAAAGAAGAAAAAGAAATAGAAAAAGAAAAATAAAAAGGAAAAAAAAAAAAAAGAAAAACAGTGTCACTCTACCTCCTTTAAATTTTTCCTCCAAGCAGAAAATATCTGGAGCGCCATGAATTTTTTTAAATACTTGAAACAGGAGGGATAACAAAGTAGTGATTTTGTTTGTGTTTGTCACTATGGTCACTATTGCTGCTTGTAAAGAACAGGTAAAACATGTTGGTTGTATTACTGTTGGGTGACCCTGGGGACATGTGGCACAACATGATACCTTTCACACAGCTGAGCTCTCTTCTCCACCCAGGCGGGGCGCAACAAAATTGCATATTGGGAACAGCATCTTCTATCCCCCAGTCCATTCATTCCTGTAAGTATGGAGAGCCCTAGCTGACATGGGCCAAAACTGTAAGAGAGCATGCATCAACAATTAGACATTGTGGAGAACTGTGAGCCAGGGCCTGAACCCAAACTGGTTCTCATTCACTTACCAGCACAGACTAGCAAAAGTCCATGAGCAACTAAGACACTACTACCCTTACTTTTGAGCGGATGGTTCACCCCATTCAAGAGAGATGAAGGTCTGATCTTGAAATGGTGACTACTCCAGTAGCCCAGTTTGAGGGGACTGACCTATGTCAAAAAAAGAAAACTAAAGTCTGAACCTCGATGCAAGTGTTAGTCTCCTTCAGAGGTCTTAGGCACTACACAGCTGGCTCAAACTCTCTGAATAAATAGCTCTTCCCAAAATGGATATTTTTATATTCGACTGGATAGTCATTGTAAACACATTTTATTATGTAAGAAAAACAAGGCCAAAGGTCATAACTGCTACTAATAAAATCTCTCATATAAATATTTATTTACTCATTTGTGTGTCCTTTATAGTCATCATCACTGCCCTGAATGGGTATGTTATTTGCGGATATTATATGAGTTCAAGAGCATTGTAACTATTTTTGTAACTATTTTGAAGAAAAAGCTGTCCCCTATCACTGACAAAGCTTTCTTTCCTCTCTGGCTCAACCCAGCTGATGTTTATAGCAATCTAGGGTAATAAAGGTGGAAAGAGAGTTTTGTTGTTATTTCCTTAAGAGTTTATCATCTATGTTATTTATAAATAGAAGGTTTGCTACAAGGCAATGGCACCTAAGGTCTGTTGAGATTTTTTTAGCCTTACGAAGGCTGCAGGGTGGATGATAGGTTTGCCTCTTCAAATACGGTGTTGACAATATCTATCAACAAAGTCACTAAGAATATGGACGTCTTTCACCAGGCATGATAGACAGGAGCCTAAAACAGTGACAGTGACTCCAATTTCCTTTAGCACTTCTTGTACACCTTATTTTCTGGTGTGCTGAATACTTGGAGAGAAGTTGGTATGTGTTTTGGCCATGCCTCAGTGGATGGTTGCTGCTCTCTGGGGATGTATTTCAGATGCGGTAATTGCTCTTTAAAAAGTGTATTTTTGTACTTCACTAAAGTAGAGTTAGGCTCCAGGGTGGCTTGCGTTCAGATTGCGTTGATAAAGCAAGAGAGGATTGTTTGCTCTCAGTCTCAGCTGTGCAGAAGGGTTGTAGGAACTTCTTGTGGAGGGTTTTATCTTCATCAGATTGTGTTTTCTATTGAGGTTCCCTCTAGAGCAACAGAGGTGACAGCTGCATATTCTACAAGTAAATCCAAAGCTCTTGAGAGGCAGCCACCTGGTAGGGCTTGAAATTTTGAACATGTTACATCTGCAGTACAGTGCAATACTTTACCACGTGCAAAACAAATGTACAGGAAAAAGAAAATCAATAAGTATCACAGAAATATGCAGTATGATTTGGATAGGAACATTCAGATCTTGACATCTTAATAAAATATGTGAAAAGGGAAATATTCTTCACACTGTGGCTTTAGGCATCTAATTTAGGTGACTAAACGATACCCTAGGCACTCTTCTCCACTCAGCAGAGCTCCTAGTCAGGAGTTCACCACTTCAAACACCTCATCTGCATAGTTCAGCTGAAATGGTGTGAATTCTTTACATTGTTTCAGGACTTCACCTTGAATGAGAACTATGAGATATGGGATAAAGAATATGCTTTTAAAATTGCTATGGCTCTTTCCCAGTGATAGACATTTTGTTTTACAGACCCAAGTGAGGGAGGAATGTACTTGCGTAGTGCACACACACTATTTTCTGGAAACATTATTCTGCTAAGAAGTATGCTTCTGTGGCAGGGGGTTGCTGTAAATTAGAACAGGTATGCATGCAGTAATTTCTTACCTAGACCGAGGCTTGGATATTTGCATGCTAGTTCATTCTTTGCTGCAGATTGCCTTTTACTTGCAACAGGAGAGAACAATGCTTTTGGAGCAAGATTTTTTAGAGGTTCATAAACAAGTAGTGACAGTTTTGCTTGGGATTTTTCATGAGATTGCCTTTCTAAGTGGTGTGTGCTGGCCTTGTTATGTGGATATCAGCTCTGGAATTACCACTGGTACAAAAACGCCTAATGAATTTCCTTCACATGCCACATCGCAAACAAAGGTGGGTCAAGAGCTCATTTACAAGCAGCTTACTTGTTCCTTCAGTGGGAGATGGAGGGGGAGACAGGGCAGTAGTTTCCTTATTAATCCTCACTGATTAAGCAGGGTCCTTGCTCTGTTGTTGAAAAGTTCTCCTGTTAAGCTCTAAATAGTAATGTTGGGCCACACAGTGACAAGCAGAAATCTTTACTGACCATGGATTTGCTCTAGTATTTCACAGAGATGAGAAGGTTTCAGAATAGGCTCTACTTCCTTGAGGCTGAAATGCCAAGCAGCAAAAGGTCAGCAGACAGCAGAGTGGTAAATCAGGAACAGTGATAATATTTCTACTTACAGGGTAACAGACACAACAGGGAAAGCTTCTGTGCCAGCTGGCAGAAGCAGGTCATGGAGGACCTTGGGCCTTCACAGGGGCATGGCAGGGGAAAGCAACCAGGGAGTGGTAACTGAATCTGCCACATGTCCAATGCAGCAGAGACGAGAATTCTTCAGCTATAATCTTACTGACATGCTGAGAACTGTACCAAGATCACATTTGGTACTGGGGCACCTGGATCCTACAAAAGATTTGTATGTACAATATGTTAATCTACCTACTCTGACCTACCCGTTGCCTCCATTTATCCTTCTGGAGAAAGACATCTCACATGAACAAATCTAACTATTGTAGAAGGAGAAGATTACTATTGTTTCAAAATACATGTGTCAGGAAGAAAAGATTCAATTCTAAACTTAGTAAGGTGAAATTCCACACTGATGTCAGCAGGTCTAGGGGTAGGACTGCAACAAGATACAGGGCATCTTGGCAGTTGTTTTAAGGAGAAAGTGGAATTGTACAAGGATCTTTTGGTCAGCTTTTTCCAAGAAGTCTGGAGAACTTATTCCCACCTGGGGGAACACGGTCCTACCAACTAATTTGGAGAACAGGAAAAAGGAAATTGCACACTGGCGGGGTTTATGCTAGACAATGGAGCAATCTCCTTATTGCTTAAACACGCAAGCTGCATACTTTTCACTCTACCTCTCTTTGTTGTGGCACCCCCTCCCTCCCCAAAAAGGCTGAATAAACATGAAAGATCAGCGGACATATTACATTTTACACAACAGAGCATGGCTTTATAGGGCTTTGTTGCATCTTGAAAAGATTAAGTGCACCTGCACGTGAAGAATCCCTATCCCTCTGAATAATCAAGCAAAGGCACCTCCGTTACTAGGGCACAGGCAAAGGACGCGGTTGGGCTGCAGGTTTACAACAAAGCTTTTTTTAAACAAGACTGGATCCTTTAATTTGTGAGGAGCAAGGCTGCCATCCAGTGGCTTTTCCCCATTACGAAACTGAATTTAACAGCAGTAGGGTGGAGAAAATGTTCATGTTCTCTTGGTTTAAATGGGGATCTGTTAATTTGCCAATTTCTTCTCTTTTTTGTTTTTTTTTTTTTTTTGTTTTAACCTTTAACCTAGATAACACAGTAGCTGAAAACTACACTGAGAAAATAAAGATTATTAGCTTATTTTAAATCATCAGTAGCTTTTGTTCTTGTTGACTTGGATTTTATATGTATAACTTAATCATTCTGCCTACATGAAAATGTAGATAAGCAAAAAATAATTTTTAAAAAATGCCTCATAGCTGAAATAATAGTGTTCTGTTAATGTACACACCACATTTTAAAATGGAAGATACATTTATAAGCTTAATTCAAAGCTCGTGAGAATCATTTCATCCTTCAACAGGCTTGGAATCAGGACATTGCTATTTCAATAGAAAGGAAATCTTTACCTATGCAATCTGGAGGAAAATTATCATGCATATTACATATATTCATCTCTAGGGACTGACAGATCCACCAGTCACATTAGAAGGAAATTTCCTGATGTTTATCTCCTTGCAGATCCCACTCAAACATAAATGTTTTTATCTACTGAAAAGCTGAATCTCAAGCTAGTGAATAAGGCAGAAGGGTAATCTGCTCCTGAGGCAAAGCATACAAGTTCTCTTTGCTTCCATTTCCTTCTGTCTAAAACAGGGATAATGCTCATCTAGCTTCCAGGCAAGATGTGAGGTTCAAGACACTGTGAATTGCAAAGGATTTTGAGCTCCTCAGAAACGACAGAGTATTTGTGTACTTCTTGATACTGTTTATACAAGACATAAATCTCTCAAAGGCTTGAAGAAGGCTTCATTGCCCAACTTCTCCCAGTCTGCGTCTCCCCAGCTAATACTTCTTAGCAGCCTTCATGGCTCCCAGGGCACCAACGAAGATGGGGGACTGTCCTTTCTAAGTGTTATTATTAAGTTCAAGTACTCCTGTTTCAATAAAATCTCTAGCAAGGGCAAATCAATCTGTTTAGTTTAACCAAAAGAAAGCAAAGGGATACTTTCACCACAGTTCAGTGGCTCTTTATTAGGAGACAGAACTCAGTTAATGAAGAGATCTGGACTGCAGACTGCAAAGTTTTAGTAAGATTCAGTTCTTAAGATGAAGTGGAATAAATTCATATGCAAGCAAGGGCATGAATGCCAACAGTAAGAATGCTTAAGAAGGAAGTTAGCAGAATCAGGGCAGATGTTTAAATCAAGTTCAGATATTATTCTGGAAAACATTTTTCTGGAACATGAATTTACTGGTAGAAATCAGAGAGTCTGTTTTACCCCACAAATCAAACTAGGTTATCACAAGGTTTTCTCTGAGGTTGGGATGTTTTAATATATGGAGTGCTTTGTAAAAATTGTTTCATTTTTAGAAATACTTGTTAGGAATAGCAGAAATTGGTGAAAGAGAAGAAGAAAACATTTGAAGTAAGCTTAAAAATGGGAATACTATCTAGGGAACATCTGCTCACATTTATTGGAAAACACTAGAATATTCACATTCAAAATGTCTCATATGAAATGTCAAAATATTTCAATCAGCCATATATCTAGTAACAACATTAAGAATGGGGTTTTTTTGGGGGAAAAAAAAGTTAATCCTAAAACTAGTTTTTACTTTTTTCTTTTCTATTTCCTCTAGAGACTATAGAGTGTTTTGCATTACTCTTTTTCTTCACATAAAGTTAAAATATTAAAAACCCCAGCATTTTCTGTTTATGGTGAGCAACACCCCTTTCCCATTTCCTCCATTCTCTGTCCCAGCCCTTCAGATGGAAGAATCTGATCATGGAGTGAACATTAACTGAAACGAATGCAATCTTTTGTTTCAGGATATTGGGAGGATAGGCACTTTTTCTGCATTTTGGTCATTCTGAGTGAATTAATCTTGCTTCACTTTGGACATCTAAAAATCAGACATTTAAATATGAGGCAGTTACCCTCTAAGGTTGTTCAACTCATTTATTTTAGATGCTTATGCTAAGATGAGCTGAATTACCCTCTGGAGGTGCCTATTTCTCTTCTTTGACTATGTGAAGAGCCTACTGTGACTAGCTCAGTTTTAGATGTTTAACTTTTAGATGCCTAAGTCTGACAAATGAATTTTGCCTTCTGTTCCCAGCATAATCTAAACTAGGACCACCTAGGAAGAACAGAAGTCTTTTGCTTTACTCAAGAGAAGACTAATGATTATTTCTAAAGATTTTAGTCTATTTTTAGTCAAATCCATTCACAATGCTTACTAATGCTTTTTAAAAATGTATTACAATTACTGAACACAAAAGCAAAGAAAGAAAAGCATTTTTCCTCTTGTCAGTCACTAATATCAAAATCCAGTCCATTTTACTTGAGTTGGTAGTCCTACTAATGAACTTGTTTGAAGTAATTCAAATAGAGGACTTCCAAAAGACCCTCATTTGTAGGCAAAATTAAGCCAAAAGAATGTAGCAGATGTATTTTGCATGTAATCTCTCACATCTGAAGTTTACTACAAAAGATTTACCTAACAATTGCTGTTCAATCAGAAATGAATAGCCCTGTTTTACAGATCAGACATTAAGTACCTATGTAAGTTGTGAAATACCAACACTGCTCTAATTTTGAACCATAACTTACGTCCTTAAACACAAAAACCTGTCTAATAGAATGCTCTTACGTATATTGTCATTGATCATGCTACATTCATGTTAGAGTTCCTGAAAACTAACAAGTTATTTGAAATATGTCACTTTAAAGATCACAAGGTTTATTCAGCAGATAACTCCACAGACACTTGCTCTCTGTACCAATAACAAAAAGAAAAAGAAAAAGAAGATTAAAAAAACCCCCAAAACCACAATCAATCCTGATCTCTGCCCTATAAGGAAGGTGCAAATGGCCTTCCTTACATGAAGGCCAAGGTGACAATAATGATCTTATTTTCCTTCTAATATTTCATGAAGTGTCAAGCATTGTTATATCTATCTATTCCAGTTGGGCTTTGGAAACAAGAATGTGCAGCTGAGTAAGGACAGCTGCCCTAAAGCAGACCCTGGTTTAACAGTATGCAGAATTTTAGCTGCCTCATGCAAGCTTTTCAGGTCTGTGCAATGAGCAAACCTGTTGAGAGATGCAGCCATACTTAGATATTTTTTTTTCACTGATTTTTCCATGTTGCCCCCTGACTTCTGTGCCTGATATGAGATCACATCAGCTGGAAATTACTGTAGTGAGCAAGAATACCCTCTAGTGGTAATCCGTAGCCCCAGATAGAATCATAGAATCATAGAATGCTTTGGGTTGGAAGGGACATTGAGAGATCATCGAGCCCAACCCCCCTGCAGTAAGCAGGGATTGAACCTGTGAACTTGGCTTTATTAGCACCATGTTCTAACCAACTGAGCTAACCTGGCTGGTAGACCTATACTTGTTTTTCATAGCCTTTTTTCCATTAAGCTTTATTTCTCAATTTGGCACCATCCAACCCTTGGTTGTTTACAGGTACAGAGCTACCACATCTTACCTGTCTAAACTCATACAACAGCCTCTGCCTCTGCTCTGTAGCACCCCACAGCTAGGACTATATCTCATGCACGCAGTACGACACCACAGCATTCATGATCTATCATCTTCTCTAGGTATGCCTTCTAAATGAGGTCATGAAGCAAAGGATGCCCTGTGTTCTATCTTCCTATAGCCGGGAATTATACTGCATAGTAGCCCTCTATGTTCCAAAGACGACAACTAAAAGGTGTCTGTCCCTTTTGCAGCCTAGAACTATGCCTTTTCATCCACTGTATAACCTAATACAGCAGTTTCTTGCCCCATGACATGACCCACTGCATGGAAGTTCGTGCACTAGAAAATTGGGTATTTAAGACATCTTAGATCATTGCTGGTCACAGACTCCAAAAAACTACAGGTGTTGAACCTGGCCAGACCTGCAGGATTAGCCCAGTGAAGGCATCAAATACTAAATCTGAAAGCTCATTTAATTCTGTTGTAAATCTCAATGTATAACTGACATTTCCCTCAGAAGCTAGCTGGCAGGATGCTTCTTAGAAGAGATCTATGACTTATCAGGGAAGGGACATGGAGACTTTGAAAGGATGGACTGGATTTCCAAGGGTTTGGATACTTAACAGACTGATGGTTGTATAGTGGTCGGATGCCATGTCTCTCCTAGTCTATGGGTACTCATACAGCCCTTCACAGTGTAATGACCAGAACCCCCAGGTGATTCGGAAGGAAATTCCACACACCAAAGAAAAAGTTCATAGGAAAGCCACGTGGGGTAGCACATGTGAAACAATCCAAATGTGTTTGAAATGTAAAGCTATTCCAATATATGTAAGTGACAATAAAAGGACTATTTATCTTTGGGTGAAAAGAGCAGCTGTGAAAACATCAGCTTTTCTCAACAGGGGCTTCTTCCAGGTGAGCTCAAATGTTACCCATAAGGATATCAGAACTGAACATTTATTTTTTGAGATTTACCAAGTAATTCCTGTGATTTTTTTTTTTGACCTACTTGATTTTTCAGAATTTTTTTTTAAAGGTTGAAAAATTTAACTTCTGTTAATCTAAAAAGGAAAGCTCATGTTTGGGGTTTGTCTGTTTTTGTAAAATGATATGCAAAATATGTTAAGAAGAAATGCTGTAAAAACATCATTAAATAATTTATTTGAGCCTTTTTAAAAACCATCTTAAGTGCAGTCAAGGTGTAAATGTATGAAAAAGACAAATTTTATAAATATGACATTCCACCCAGCTACTTCCTATTTAATAAAAATCTCATTTTCATGGAAGAGGAGGTTTGAGCAATTTTGCCCAATTCTGATATCCTCTTTTACAGTATTGTTTAGAGGTCCTGGCTGAAAACTGAACTGTACAAAGGGATATATTAGTTTACAATAAATAATCATCCTTTTAAAAAAAGCCCCACCCAATTACCCAACAAAAAGGTATCTGAATAGGCATGATATATAATACAGAAGAGAAGAAGAATGGCATGTTCATCTACAAACAAGGCTTCAAAAAAAGTCCAGTCTGATTTTTCAGAACCTTTGAGCACACATAATTCTCACAGACATGAAATAGAAAAATGGATGCTCCCAGTTTTTGGAAATTAGCACTTATAGAATTTGCCTAGTCCTTCACAAAATGCATGACTGAGTTGAAACTTAAGTCAGATATTCTGTATCCAGACAAGTATCTTAAATAAAAAATGATCTTACTTTTTAAGGATAATGATTTGTCTTACAGTTTGGCCTGATCCTTCTTTGTACACTGAGTAATTGTTGCTCCTTTGGTTTACGTACTTGAGTTTATCTTTTTTTATTACCATGTGGTGCCACATTAACTTTCACTAATACTGTAGGCTACTTATTCTGTTCTTTTCAGAAATATCTTTTTGACACTAGATTTTGTCTCAGTGGCATGAAGAGTTTTACTTTTCTTTATCTGGGTTTTCTAACCATATTGTGAGGAAGAGATGGAAAGTAACTGAATGCCACCTGTCTTTTGAATGTCTCCAAAGCTTTTATCTGTTCATCCAGATGGCTCAATTTGCATTGACAGTTTTTGTGGCCACTTCAATTAGCTTAAGCTGCTTCATGGTGCATCTAATTATTCTAGTATGGATTTAAAAAGAACCTTAAATTCAAGAGCAGATTTTAAATAAAATGCTGGAAGAAAAAAACCACAAAAAATCCCGCACCAAAAAAAGCAAACAACCCCAGTCCTCCCAAAAATGTTTAAATATGTGGTGACGAATTTCCAGTCCTGTAGCTTGCCTAATGTTAGAAGACTTTGTAATTTTTTTTTTTTTAATATATTCAGCTTGCTGTGGTACAGAAAGGATCATTCATAGAATAAAATAGAATAGATTTTTTTTTTTCTAATAGTTGTTTTTTCTTCTGTCTGTTAGATTGTAGCACAGTCTGAAAATTAATATTACATATAGACCATTATTATATAAATACCAAGATGGAGCAAATTTTGCTTTTGTGAAGGTTAATGTAAATACGTTAATTCTAGACCAATTGTTACTAATATAGAGGAGACTATTGTTTGACTGCAGTTATTTGCTTCTTGAAGTTCAGGGAAATCAAACTGAAATTTTCGATCACATTTTGAGGATCAACACAATCCCAAATATAACTACCAAATAAATTTTTCATGGAGGGGGAAAGCAGTCATCTTGTTTTTTCTTGTCTTAAAAAATAAATTTTTAAAAAATATTTTGGATTAGATTGATCTGGAAGATAATATTCCATTTTTAACATGATCAAAATAGAAAAACATGATAAAAAAAAATCTTTGGTGCATCTTAAATACTGAATTGGTTGTCAGACTGACTATGCCCCTTTTACACTTGCCAACATCAACTAATATGGCAATTGTTAAACTTTGTCAAACTTAAACCATGTAAAATCTACTGCATATGTGCAACTGATCTGTTTCATGAGTCCATCACCTTAGACACTTCAGATTTACCACACATGCCAATTAGCCAATTTTGTGATATATGTAGAGGTTCCTTCTGGAGATCTGATCTATCACCTGCTAGAGATTCCTGCTCAAAATTTTAGCTTACCATGCAAATTGCTAGAGCTGGTATGTTGCCTTCCTGGCAATGTAACTTCTGTGTAGCATTCCACAGTATCTCTGCTTTATCGTCCTATTTCAATGGTCCTATTTCAAATGCTCTCCTCATTTCTAGATTAAGTATATCTTAGTTGTGAAAGTGTTACTTGAAGTTTTAATGAAGGTATACAACTGTATTTCCTATTCATAAGCAGTTGGAAAAGGAGACTGGAGAAATGTAAATGGAGCAGGAAGAAGAGATAATACAGTCAAGTTGTTTCAACTTTATTCTGGTTCAAGCACAGAAAGACAAAAAAAAAAAAAAAAAAGCAATTCAGACACAAGTCCAGTTCAAGGGAATAGTCTGATTTGTTATTTGATTCAGCTAAAATTTGGTTCCACTGCCTTAATGTAATTGTTCGCGGTTTTGTTTGTTTTTTTATCAACCGTGACTGTGCCTGGGTTTTACCCACATAAAATGAAAGAAGTTATAATAATGAACAGAAACTGTTTAAAAAAATACAGGGTGGGCAAAAATAATACCTTATGTTCATAAGAGTAAGGAGTAAACAGTGTGACTGGTGTTTTCCCCCTTCACAATTCCAAAGTACATTTTACGTGCTTTCAGTGAGACTGAGATATGTTTTAGTTTGCGATGAATTTGATGAAGCTCCCTGACCTCTGATTTCCACTAGAAGGTGTCCTCTCCTTAGTGATGTCTATGTGACTGTTGATGTATATGTCATTAATGCAACTTACTAAGATACTGTATTCTTCCAAATTCCAGTACAGAAATCTGATAAACACATGGAAAGAACTATCATTTTTCACGAAAAGCCTAATGTGACTGTAATTAGCTTAATACAGTTGTGCAGTTTCACCAGAGGTCTGTTTTAATTATCACATTTTAGGTCTCAGTTTTAAAAGCCCTGCCTTACTCTTTAAAGGGTCCATCATAATATTTTTCTTTCTTTTTCAGCTTATTCATTTTCTCTCTTCCAATTTTCTCAGTCTTTCAGTGTCAGACACATTTTGTATTATCAGGTTATTAATACATAACAAAACCAGAATTAAGCACATGGCAACCTCTGAAAGAAGACTCAGTCTGGATTGAACCACAAGTTCTGGATTATTGACGAGCCATGCATAGCTTCTCTGTGTAAATGTGAACAAAACGTAAGATCTTACCTTCTTTTTCTATTTGGAAATGGGGATTATTACATCATTTTCTACCAGCACAGCATCACCACAACATTCACATACAGAAATCCAGTGACAAAAATGCTCATATTGCCACTCACTGACAGGTTTTATAATGTTTGTGTGGTGCCAGTTCAGATTCATATGTAGCCAGTGGATGTTTGGAGTAAAAACATAAATATTAAAGAAGTATACTGCAGTTCATAAAAATAAGTCCCTACTTAACATATCAGAAAACAAAATATGTTCCCATAGATTAACAGGCAGAAGTGTGACAGTATTAATCCCCTTTTAATGTGCAAGCACACAACAAAAGCAAAATAATGCAATTTGATCAAACTTGCAATGAAAATACCTTAGGCACAGTTACTTGATGTTTTGTTGCTATAGGCTAAGAACACAGACAATTACACTGGTTCAATGGTTACTCAGAAATTTGTTGAGCAGTGGTAATTTGAACATGTGTCTGAGCCTTCTGTGCAATTGTTTTATATCTCCCATTGCTGATTGATTCTGACTAAGCAGTTTTCCTTTCTGTTAATTTCTCATGTGCAGCGGTATGTATTCATTTTTCTGTGTTTCCTGTGTTACATTTCTTATTCCTTACTTCTTTTCTTCCTTCAAGTCCACACTGCCCTTTTTCAAAATTTCTGTGTTTTTTAACAGTGTGTTAGCCACAGCAACAGACTAAAGAAGGCCACTGCTTACATAGCTAAATTGGAAAAGATCCCAGAATAAATAAAATATTAAATAGAACAGAAAAAAATCAGCATATGGATGCTATCGATGCAGAAGGAAAATAGCCAACTGCACTGTAGAAATTCCCACTCGGAAGAGATAGGAGGAAGCAGTGTTTGTTTAGTTCACATGGCTGCCAATGCAAAGGACCATCATGACCCATAAAGTAAACCCAGGAGGTGGAAGGATTGTCTCATAAAGGGAAGCACAAATATTGTAAATTCAGTTTTCATTGTGACCAAATGTACATGAAGATTGTATTAAAAATTCTGAGAAGGCCTCTCAGTGCTATCACCTGGGAGAGTATACAATCAGCCCAAGATCCAGGTACTTTTCAAGGTTATGAGGCACCATTAGTGACAGACATCCTCAATATAGAAAGAATTTCTGTACTCACCAGCTGGTAGGAAGGCAAAATCATATCAATTTGGATGGGATCGGTACACTTAAAAAACAATTAATTGTCATTACCTACCATCATTAATCATATTTTAACAATACTGGGGCATTTGCATCTCTGTGGTGAACACATTGAGATCATATAGGCTCCATATTGTATTTAATAATGAAATATATAATGATCTCTGAATAATCATAGTAAATTGCATCTTTGAGATATAGCATTATGTCTTTAAGACTTGCATGGAGGAATGAGTGAGGTATGAGCCCATGAAGATGGCAGACTCTGTACTCCAGTGAGTAAAGATCCTGAACTTTATATTTAAAAAATTGGGAAAGAAAATTGTCCAGAAAAACAAGAGAAATCATAACAGCTTGTGAACCTGATAGTTGAAGAAGGAAGACTTAATCTTTGACTATTTCACTATGAGTAGATTAATTTACAGTAGATTTAAATCATTATCATAATATTACTAAAAATACCCACCTTTGAACAAAATGCTATATTGAGCAAGAACATAGACTGCAGAAAGATTATGCAGGAACTAATTCATGACTTGTATCAAACCCTGGAAATGTGTATTTGCTGTGAGACACTGGATTCTATAACTCAATGGCTTGTGCATTGTGAGGCTATTTTGACAATGAAAGATGAACAAGGGTAGAAACATGGTAATCTGTAGCTAGTGAATCACTGCACATACTACAGATCCCCTCCTTTGTATGGAGTATAAGTTATAGACACCTCAGAGTGTTGGTGGAAGATAAAATTTTGATCCTTTCCGTATGCATTATCACTTTTAGCCCAAATACTGAATTTAAGAGTATGTGCTTCTGTTGCAGTATTCTTGTTTTACAACATAGGATTTTCTGTACCTTCATTGAGAAAAAGAAGGGCATTAAAGCAATGTTTTGAAGTTGACTAAGATTAATAGACAGGGAACACACATATATGTTCTAGCATCTTTTTTTCACAACTTCATAACTAGATTCTGATGTTAAGTAACACCTCAAAGTCTGCTGCTGATCCAATACTTTAGCACTATCTTCAAAAAACATGTCACACCATTTTCTTAGAATCGTAGAACCATAGAATCATTTAGGTTGGAAAAGGCCTTTAAGATCATCCAGTCCAACCATTAACCTAACATTACCAAATCCACCACTAAACCAATTAAGGGTAGAGTAGCAATTTCATGTTTCCTGGCTTGGTGGCTGCATTATTTATAATGAAAGCAAAAACTAGGAATCATTAAGGTTGGAAAGGACCTCTAAGATCATCATTCCAATCATCAACCCAACACCACCATGCCTACTAAACCATGTTCCGAAGTGCCACGTCTACCCATTTTTTGAACACTTCCCGGCATGGTGACTGCACCACCTCTCTGGGCAGCCTGTTCCAATGCTTGACCACTCTTTCCATAAAGAAATTTCTCCTAATATCCAATCTAAACCTCCCCTGATGCAACTTGAAGCCATTTCCTCTTGTCCTGTTGCTAGTTACTTGGGAGAAGAGACCAACACCCACCTCATTCCAACCTCCTTTCAGGTAGTTGTAGAGAGCGAGAAGGTCTCCCCTCAGCCTCCTCTTCTCCAGGCTAAACAACCCCAGTTCCCTCAGCCACTCCTCAGAAGGCCTGTGCTCCAGACCCTTCACCAGCTTCGTTGCCCTTCTCTGGACACGCTCCAGCACCTCAATGTCTTTCTTGTAGTGAGGGGCCCAAAACTGGACACAGTATTCCAGGTGCGGCCTCACCAGTGCCAACTACAGGGGAACAATCACCTCCCTGCTCCTGCTGTCCACGCTATTCCTAATACAAGCCAGGATGCTGTTGGCCTTCTTGGCCACCTGGGCACACTGCTGGCTCATGTTCAGCCGGTTGTCAGCCAGCACCCCCAGGTACTTTTCAGCCAGACAGCTTTCCAGCCACTTTTCCCCAAGCCTGTAGCATTGCATGGGGTTGTTGTGACTGAAGTGCAGGACCCGGCACTTGGCCTTGTTGAACTTCATACAGTTGGTCTCGGCCCATTGGTCCAGCCTGTTCAGATGCCTCTGCAGGGCCATCCTACCCTCAGGCAGATCAACACTCCCACCCAACTTGGTGTTATCTGCAAACTTACTGAGGGCACACTCAATGCCCTCATCCAGATCATAGATAAAGATATTAAACAAGGCTGGCCCCAAAATGGAGCCTTGGGGAACACCACTTGTGACCAATTGCCAAGTGGACTTGACTCCATTCACCACAACTCTCTGGGCTTGGCCACCCAGCCAGTTTTTTAGCCCACAGAGTATGCCTGTCCAAGCCATGAGCCGCCAGCTTCTTTAGGACAATGCTATAGGAGACTGTGTCAAAGGCTTTACTGATGTCCAGGTAGATGACATCCATAGCCTTTCCCTCATCTACTAGGTGGGTCACGAGGTCATAGAAGGAGATCAGGTTGGTCAAGCAGGACCTACCCTTCATGAACCCATGATGGCTGGGCCCGATCCCCCAGTTGACCTGCACTTGCCTGTTGAGTGCACTCAATATGAACCTCTCCATAATCTTTCCCAGAACCGAGGTCAGGCTGACAGGCCTGTAGTTCCCTGGGTCCTCCTTCCGGCCCTTCTTGCAGATGGGTGTCACATTGGCAAGCCTCCAGTCACCAGGGACCTCCCCTGTTAACCAGGACTGTTGATAGATGATGGAGAGTGGCTTGTCAAACTCCCCTGCCATCCCCCTCAATACTCTCAGGTGGATTCCATGGGGTCCCATAGACATGTGAGCGTCCAGGTGGCGTAGCAGGTTATTGACTGCTTCCTCCTGGATTATGGGGCCTCCATTCTGCTCTCTGTCCCTGTCTTCTAGCTCAGAGGGCTCAATGTGCTGGGAATAACTGGTCTGGCTATTAAAGACTAAGACAAAAAAGGCAAGAAGTACCTCATCCTTTTCCTCATCCTTGGTGACAATATTCCCGCCCACATCCAGCAAAGGATGGAGATTCTCCTTGGCTCTCTTTTTATTGTTGATGTAGTTGTAGAAACATTTTTTATTACCTCTTACAACAGTGACCAGACTGAGTTCTAGCTGGGCTTTTGCCTTTCTAATTTCCTCTCTGCATGACCTAACAAGATCCCTGTACTGTTCTTGAGTTGCCTGCCCCTTCTTCCAAAGGTGGTAAACCCTCCTTTTTTCCCTGAGTCCCAGCAAAAGCTTGTTGATGACGCTCAAATAAAAATCTCACATTCTCAGTCACTGAAGAAGTAGAAGTGGTTTGTGTAAGTGCATAAATACTGCGGATCATAAAATAGTGGCAAAAAAAGAATCTTATTAAGCTTTTTAATGAACAAACCTAACTGCGATCTAGTAAAAATTCATCATATGGATTCTTGTCTTGATGACTGCATTCTGTCTTTTCATTAATTGTCAGACTACAAAGGTCATCAGTTGTACTTTCCTGCAGTGAAAAACAGCCATGGAGAGATGTTAAGTCCAAAATGATCAATAAGCATATGCATACTCATCCTGCCTCATGGTGTCCTATAATGCACAAATCATTCCTGTTGAGCAAGGGCAAGTATGAAACTACTTATGTGTTGTCCCAAAGATCAGGCATTAAATAAAAATAGAATACTTTCAAATTCAGTTTGATTAAAGCATTAAGCATAACATACTTCAGTCTTTAGCACTAAGAGACTTTAGTGTTGAGGAATGATTTTATTAAAATTTGAGCAGACATTGTTTACATTCTTATAGTTTTCAGAAACATCATGGTACACAAGACCTGCAAGTAAATAAACCAACAAATCCAAATAGCCTAAGGAATGACTGAGTATTGAGTTATCTTGCTTGGCAGGAATAGGATATAAGTAGTCTATGGATAGACTTAAAATAACACAACAATTTATATTGTATTAATTCTGCCTGTCAAATGCAGAACAGTTTTAAACTTATGTTAATGGTTGGACTTGATGATCTTAAAGGTCTTTTCCAACCTAAACGATTCTGTGATTCTATGATTTTATTATTCGTTAATATTTCTGCTGTTGCAACACAAGTTAGCAGCTAGGACATCTCTGTACTACCCTCTGTGCCTAAGAGAACCCTTATAATCCAAGCAGTCAAAGGTTCAGGTAAATAATGAAGTTAGGCCATTTTAAAAGGTTATGCAAATAGAGACTACTATACATCCTCTCTTCAACTGTTGTTAATGAACTGTATGAAATTGTAATTTAACTCTTTTCCTGAACTTTATGTTACACCATTTAACTTCATTGTTGCCATGGTTTCAAATAAATCAAGTACAGCAATATCCATTCTGTACCAACTATGTAAAAATTCAGATTCTGAGAAATTTTTTTAAACTCAAAAATTAATTTCTGTTTTTCTATAAATAATAATGTCCTTTCCTGGAGATATGCTTAAATCCCTACTTGAGTAGTTCTAAGTCCTTCTGAAATTGTGTAGGGAAATTCACTGTGGATGCTTTGGCATTCTGATTTAAATAAACGCCAATCACTATTTGAGGAAGTTTACTTTACCCACTTCCTTTCTGTCAGCTGGAAGTCAAGAAAGCCAACAGTTCTTTGAAAGATGAGATTTAGAAGCTGTTAAAGTTTAAATGTTTCTGGGTTCATATTCTTTTATTATTTCAGACAAGAATGTTAATGATTAAACCACCATATTAAAGCTATAATAATTGTACTATGTGAAACATGGTCAAAGTTTCAATTGAAAATGTTCTGTTGTATTATGTAAAAAGTATTGATTGAAAAAATATTTTCTTTTAATTTCCTATATTTCTAAACAAATCTATAATTATAACATATAGATACTGCCCCAAATCTATTTTTATCAGAGTAGTTAACAGGCTTCATTTGTTTGCCAAAACTGGAGTTCTGACAACTGTTTCTCATTTTGATTCAAATAACTTCTTCCAAAATAACTCCTTAGGGAAAACCATGAAAAAAAGGAAAACAAGAATATTTTTAATAAAATCCTTCAAGATTTTGAAACCATTTCTAACTTTCTGAAAAGCTCTGTCTTCTGTTTAATGACAAATTGGTGGTATTAAATTTCTCTCTAATGAGACTCAAACATACGTTCAAACATATTAAGATAAAATTTGGTATCTGTAGTTGAAACTCAATGCATATGGATCACTGATCAAAGTATTACAAGGGTTTATTTGTCTGTCTTAATTCCACTGCCCATGGATCACTTTTCTTTTACATACTGCATAGTTGTTAACCTCTTTACAATGCTGAAGTAAAAGTTCTATTTTGTCTTATTTTAATTTGATAAAATTTTACATTAGCATAAATTTATGGAGATGGTATAATAGAATTAGACTCTATGTTCAATAATCTTAAATGAAAAAAATATTCCCAAAGGTATTTGTCAATGAGTAAGTTCCATGTGGATTTCAAATTTCCTAGGATGTGGCTCTGAAAGCATTAGTCTGCTTTTAGTATACAACCCTAATCCAAGTGCTCAGTTTGGGGGTTCTTTTTTTCCCCTAATTTCAGTACTGTAATATTCTGTAACCTAAAATATTTCCTCCCTTGTTTACTGTCAGACATCAGCCTGCTCTTTGCAGAGGCAGAAAACCAGGGTTTGTTTGTTTTGTTTTGTTTTGTTTTTAAGATTCTTAGTACAAATACGCAGAGAATTGCCTTAGATCACTGAGTGACCTTTTAGAGTAGGTCTCTTGTAGTTTGCCACTATGAAAGCAACATTTTTATTACCTCATGGTTCATAAATATGACATCAGAGAAGTCTTAGTACTAATAGAAGTGAGACAAACTTCAGACCAGGAGAGCCCATGACTGTCAGCACCTCTGGCTAGAAGCTATTAAATGTATGTCTGACCTTTTTTGTCAAGCAAGTCTTTTGAATTAACTGTCACCATTGGTCAGACAGAAGTTCCTTCCATCAGGTGTTATTTCTCCTGTAAAAAGGTCCTCAGAGCAATAACAAAACCATTGAAGTCACAGACAGGTTTCCTGTTTGTGTGTTTTGGGTTTTTTTGCTGGGTTTGTTTTCTTTTTTTTCTTTTGACATCTTGAAGTTGTACTTGTAAAAGTCAGCTAGTAAAATAGAAGAGAATTTTTCACTTCCCGATGTCAGTGTTAAACATGATGTTGCTGATTTGTGGATTCAGACTGGAAGCTAGAGCGTGGGCTGCTGTAGCTCCTGCTTGTAGGGCTATGCAAAAAAAATCTACTGCCATAGTCATTCAGCCTCCAGCCACAGTAATCATAGATAATGACAGCTTTTCAGAGCAAGTACTGACTGGGAAAGTCCCTCTGTACCTCAGCAAGCAGAGGAAGATGAGCATCCTACCTTTTGTCTTTATCACCAAGAGAAAGAAGCCTTTTACCTGGACTCAGAGTATACAGCTTCAGGCATGTCTCAGGAAGATGAACATGCTTAAACCATACAACCAATGTCCAAATCAGACTGTGATTTTCTGAGGGATGTTTTTGTCTTTTCTGCTAAGACTTCTGCAGTCACTCACACAGAATATTTAGTGTCCACCATCCACCTTGCAAAAATTAGAAAGGATAACAAAATCGATGAAAGATCAAAGCAGGCTATTATTGGTTCAACTCTGTCAGAGAAAGGTGTCCAATATATTTGGACAGGAAGAAATAACGTATTATTTAACTGTATTTTAGCTCCCAGAAAATATTAAACAAGAAGGCATGACTGAAGCGAAAACTTCTGAGTAGAACTAGGGAGGTGATATTACTTTTAATATTCTTACAGCTGAAGTTCAGTGAATGAAAAATTCAATGTAGTGTGCAATGTGTTGATGTTATTGCTTGGGGTCATGCAACAGTTTCACAGAGACACAGAAAACACTGATGAGGAATGAGGTTCACAGTTTCATATGAAGCGACGTAATTGAGTAACTAGCCAAGCAAACTCATATTAAATTGGCTGATATCACTTTAATCCAGAGCTCTGAGGAGGCACAGAAGAAAGATTTTAGGTACCACAAAGAACACTGATAGAGCTCAAAGAATCCTCCAGTGTGCTGAAGAAATAGAGGTAAGGGCAGTGTAAAGGCTTTATTAATTTTCAGAAATCATAATATTTCTGGTATTATGAAAATGAGTTATTTGAGAAATTATGTGCCATTAATAAATTTGGAAAAAGCAGTAAATCCAGTGGCCATCTGTCTTCCAGTTTTTAGTGTTAAGGATTCTGGGAATTCTAGTGGAATTTTCTGGAGATATCAGAAGGGAAAATCCAGTTACCATGAGGTTTCTTTCAGTAAGAAGTCTTACACTCTTGTCCTTTATTTCTGCTGAACATCAATAAATATACAGACAAAAAGCTTTTTCTTGAATTTTGCAAAACATTAAAAATGAATGTCTGCTTCTAAGTAGCTGGATTACTTAGAAGTCATATCTATGGCTATGTTTATGCCTTTTCAATGTCCCAGAGATGCAAGTCTGTAGCCCACAGTCCAGCGGACTGTGACCCAGCAGTGCAGCCTAACAAGTATCTACTTAGTGAGAGTACTGACTAAGGAAAATTATTGTCGTGGTTTAGTCCCAGCCAGCAACTCAGTACCACGCAGCCGCTCACTCACTCCCCCTACCCTGATGGGATGGGGGAGAGAATCGGAGGAGTAAGAGTGAGAAACACTCCTGGGTTGAGATAAGAACAGTTTAATAATTGAAATAAAATAAAGTAAAATAATAATAATAACAATATAATAATAATAGTAATAATAATATACAAAGCAAGTGATGCACAGTGCAATTGCTCACCACGCGCCGACCAATACCCAGACAGTTCCCGAGCAGCGATCCCTGCTCCCCGGCCAACCCCCCCCAGTTTATATACTGAGCATGACATCATATGGTATGGAATAGCCCTTTGGTCAGTTTGGATCAACTATTCTGGCTGTGCCCCCTCCCAGTTTCTTGTGCGCCTGGCAGAGCATGGGAAGCTGAAAAAGTCCTTGACTAGCATAAGCAGTACTCAGCAACAACTAAAAACATCAGCATGTTATCAACATTCTTCTCCTACTAAATCCAAAACACAGCACTATGCCTGCTGCTAGGAAGAAAATTAACTCTATCCCAGCCGAAACCAGGACAGTATCCACCCCTTATTCTATACCATCTACGTCATGCACAGGCCCTCCCCTTTCCAATGTGTTCCAATTAATCACCACCGCTTTCCCTATCTTGATATACACACAGATATCATTCCCTTCATCTATGGCCCATCCCTCTAAAATGTCCATTGAGTTCATTTAGCCCATGACTTTGGGTTCCATCTGTCATCACAGTCTTTCAGAGCAGGAGAGGTGGTGTGCAGTGTTGGACTGTTGCATGCTGAAGTCAGTTCTCATTCCAACATGGTTTCATCAAAGTTCATTTTCATTAAGCTGGGCAATTCTTACTGCAATACCATTGATGCGGCATATAGCAATCATAATATACAGTATTATATACTTAATATTAACCTACTATATTATTATATTAACATGCAGTTAAGAGATAACATACAGTTAAGAGATAACATACAGTATTATAAAACAATTAATATCATACAATTCAGTTCATTAGCTATTTTCACCCAAAATCAAATTCCCTTGAGGTACACATTGGGCTTCCCCAACCTTTCGCATCACCCACCAAGTGCACCCAGGTCCTTGAGCAAAAGCAATCCCACGAATGGGTTTGCCTTTGCCAGAGGGGGAAGTAACCCAGACTGTCTTCCCCAGCATATTTTTCATGTGCACTACAGGAACTTTATCTCCTTCTACAGTATGTAGAAGTTTTGATTGGGCAGGGCCAGCTCGATTGGCAGATCCCCTGGTGTTGACTAACCAGGTGGCTTTTGCTAAATGCGTATCCCAATGTTTAAACGTCCCACCACCCATTGCTCTCAGGGTAGTCTTTAACAATCCATTGTATCGCTCAATTTTCCTGGAGGCTGGTGCATGGTAAGGGATGTGATACACCCACTCAATGCCGTGCTCTTTGGCCCAGGTGTCTATGAGGTTGTTTCGGAAATGAGTCCCGTTGTCTGACTCAATTCTTTCTGGGGTGCCATGTCACCGCAGGACTTGCTTTTCAAGGCCCAGGATGGTGTTCCGGGCGGTGGCATGGGGCACGGGATATGTTTCCAACCACCCAGTGGTTGCTTCCACCATGGTGAGCACATAGCGCTTGCCTTGGCGGGTCTGTGGGAGCGTGATGTAATCAATCTGCCAGGCCTCCCCATATTTATATTTCAGCCATCGTTCACTATACCCAAGGGGCTTGAACTGCTTGGATTGCTTGATTGCAGCGCATGTTTCACACTCATGAATAACCTGTGCAATACTGTCCATAGTTAAGTCCACCCCTCGATCACGAGCCCATTTATACGTTGCATCCCTTCCTTGATGGCCTGAGGCGTCATGGGCCCACCGAGCTATAAATAATTCACCCTTATGTTGCCAGTCCAAATCCACCTGAGCCACTTCAATCTTAGCAGCCTGATCTACTTGCTGGTTGTTTTGATGTTCTTCAGTGGCCCGACTCTTAGGTACATGAGCATCTACGTGACGAACTTTTACAACCAGGTTCTCTACCCGGGCAGCAATATCTTGCCACAATGCGGCAGCCCAGATTGGTTTGCCTCTGCGCTGCCAGTTGCTCTGCTTCCATTGCTGCAGCCACCCCCACAGGGCATTTGCCACCATCCATGAGTCAGTATAGAGATAAAGGACTGGCCACTTTTCTCTTTCAGCAATATCTAAAGCCAGCTGGATGGCTTTCACCTCTGCAAACTGACTCGACTCCCCTTCTCCTTCAGCAGTTTCTGCGACTTGTCGTATAGGACTCCATACAGCAGCTTTCCACCTCCGATGCTTTCCCACGAGACGACAGGACCCATCAGTGAACAGGGCATATTGCTTTTCATTTTCTGGCAATTTATTATACAGTGGGGCCTCTTCAGCACGTGTCACCTCCTCCTCTGGTGATATTCTAAGGTTTTTTCCTTCTGGCCAGTCCATGATCACTTCCAAGATTCCTGGGCGACTGGGGTTTCCTATTCGAGCCCGTTGTGTGATCAATGCAACCCACTTACTCCATGTAGCATCAGTTGCATGATGTGTAGAGGGGACCCTCCCTTTGAACATCCAGCCCAACACCGGCAGTCGGGGTGCCAGCAGGAGCTGTGCTTCAGTACCAACCACTTCTGAAGCAGCTCGAACCCCTTCATATGCTGCCAGTATCTCCTTCTCAGTTGGAGTATAGCGGGCTTCGGATCCTCTGTATCCCCGACTCCAAAACCCTAGGGGTCAACCTCGAGTCTCCCCTGGTGCTTTCTGCCAGAGGCTCCAGGTAGGGCCATTCTCCCCGGCTGCAGTGTAGAGCACATTTTTAATATCCTGCCCTGCCCGGACTGGCCCAAGGGCTACTGCATGAACTATCTCACGTTTAATTTGTTCAAAGGCTTGTTGTTGCTCAGGGCCCCATTTGAATTCGTTCTTCTTCCGGGTCACTTGATAGAGAGGGCTTACGATCTGGCTGTAATTTGGAATATGCATTCTCCAAAAACCCACAACGCCTAAGAAAGCTTGTGTTTCCTTTTTGCTAGTTGGTGGGGACATAGCTGTTATTTTGTTGATCACATCCATTGGGATCTGACGACGTCCATCTTGCCATTTTATTCCTAAAAACTGGATCTCCTGTGCAGGCCCCTTGACCTTACTCTGTTTTATGGCAAAACCAGCCTTCAGAAGGATTTGGACTATTTTCTTTCCCTTCTCAAAAACTTCTTCTGCTGTGTTGCCCCACACAATGATGTCATCAATGTACTGCAGATGTTCTGGAGCTTCACCCTGTTCCAGTGCTGTCTGGATCAGTCCATGGCAAATGGTGGGGCTGTGCTTCCACCCCTGGGGCAGTCAGTTCCAGGTGTACTGAACACCCCTCCAGGTAAAAGCAAATTGGGGTCTGCACTCTGCTGCCAAAGGGATGGAGAAAAATGCATTAGCAATATCAATTGTGGCATACCACTTGGCTGCCTTTGACTCCAGTTCATATTGAAGTTCTAGCATGTCTGGCACAGCAGCACTCAGCGGCGGTGTAACTTCGTTCAGGCCACGATAGTCCACTGTTAGTCTCCACTCCCCATTAGACTTTCGCACTGGCCATATGGGACTGTTAAAGGGTGAGCGAGTCTTGCTGATCACTCCCTGGCTCTCCAGTCGACGAATCAGGTTATGGATGGGAATCAGGGAGTCTCGGTTGGTGCGATATTGCCGCCTGTGCACAGTTGTGGTAGCAATCGGCACCTGTTGTTCCTCAACCTTCAGCAACCCTACAATCGAAGGGTCCTCTGAGAGACTGGGCAAGGTGGACAACTGTTTAATTTCCTCTGTCTCCAAAGCAGCTATACCAAAAGCCCACCGGTACCCTTTTGGGTCCTTGAAATACCCTCTCCTGAGGTAGTCTATGCCAAGGATGCACGGAGCGTCTGGGCCAGTCACAATGGGGTGCTTTTGCCACTCATTCCCAGTTAGGCTCACTTCAGCTTCCAGTACAGTGAGCTGTTGGGATCCCCCTGTCACTCCAGAAATACAAATGGGTTCTGCCCCTCTATAGTTTGATGGCATTAGCGTGCACTGTGCACCAGTGTCCACTAGAGCCTTATACTCCTGTGGGTCTGACGTTCCAGGCCATCGAATCCACACAGTCCAGTAAACCCGGTTGTCCCTTTCCTCCACCTGGCTGGAGGCAGGGCCCCTCTAACACTGGTCACAGTATTCGCTGTTCACTTCCTGTAAATGTGAATCAAAAGTCCCCTGATCAAGGTCGGAAGTAAAATTAGCCCTCTTACTCTGTCTCGGGAACTGCTCACTGGAAACTGGAGCTGCAATTTTCCTGGGAGAACCGCCTTTTCTAATAGTTTTTTCCTTGCAACTCATGCACCCGTGCCTCTAAGGTTGAGGTGGGTTTTCCATCCCACTTTCTCATGTCCTCTCCATAATCACGCAGGTAAAACCACAGGGTGCCCCGTGGTGTGTATCCTCTATATCCTCTCTCTTGAGCATAGGGACGTTGACTCCTAATGGCTGAGACACTGGTCCGTGCAGGTGGGGAGTAGGACAGATCCTCTCTGAGTTGTTGGAACTCTTGGCACAGTTTTTCCACAGCCGAGACACAGGCCCGTAGGGAGGAAGAGAGCTTTTCTTCGTAGTCCCAGAGTTGTCTAGCCACTTCATCCACCGTTGGTGCCTCGTCATCTTTCCAGGCTAGTATTGCCAACGAGTTGGAATACGATGCTGGTGCGCTCCGTACCACCTTCCGCCACATGGATTGTGTGCACCTGACTTCATCTGGGTCTTTGGTTAACTGCTCATCATTCAGGTCACTGTAAATCACCTCCAGCACGCCTAATTCCCTCAGGTACTGGATACCTTTCTCTACGGTGGTCCATTTGCTTGGGCGGTATAAAACATCCTCCTTGAAGGGATACCTTTCCTTCACGCTTGACAGAAGTCGCCTCCAGAGGCTGAGCGGTTTTGCCCCTTTTCCAATTGCTTTGTCAATGCCCCCTTCCCTGGAAAGGGATCCCAGCTGCTTGGCTTCCCTACCCTCTAAATCCAGGCTACTGGCCCCGTTATCCCAGCATCGGAGCAGCCAGGTGATGATGTGCTCGCCTGGATGACGACCAAAATCTTTTCGCATATCTCGCAGCTCACGCAGGGATAGGGATCGGGTGGTCACCATCTCATTTATGGGTTCTTCCTCCTCTGGTTCTCGTGATGGCCCTGGTTCATCTTCATCCCTTACTAAACGAACTGATTTCCTCGTGTATTTTTCTTCTGTATAGGGGCAACTGATACCGGCGCAGGTTGGTTCTCTGGTTTAGCTGCAGTGCCTGCCACTGGGGTTGGAGTGGCTGCAGTACCTGTGGTGGGTGTTGGAGTAGCCGCAGTGCTTGTGGCTGTGGTTGGAGTAGCCACAGTGCTCATGGCTGTGGTTGGAGTAGCCACAGTGCCTGTTGTTTTGTCATCAGATCCAGAGACCCTCTCTTTCCCTTGAGGGTACTGAATAGTGTTGAACGGGGCTCTATAAGCATGGGCCAGTCCCCAGCATGTTGCAATGAGTTGTGTCTCTTTGGAGTTGCCAGGGTGAGAACATACTTCTTCCAAATACTTTACTAGTTCTTCAGGATTCTGCACTTGTTCAGGGGTGAAGTTCCAAAACACTGGAGGTCCCCACTGCCCTAGGTACTTGCGCATATGATCCCACACACCCTGCCACTCATAACTCTCCAGCCTTGGGGCAGATCTCTGGATGATATTCTTAAATTGCTTACTAACCTTTGTCAAAACCAAAACAATATTCCCAAGAAGTATCAATAGAAGTATCTTAACTGCTCAGGGATGTTCAAAATACTGAAAACTTTCTGTAATGAGGGAGGAAGCATTATAGAATAAGGTAATGAAGGTGCCATTCTGTAGTTCCTCCACAACAAACGTCTCCGAGGGAAAGGTATAATTGCTAACTCTCTCCATGAGGTGGTACCCGAAGTACAGTAATGACTTGTGTATAAAACCCAGATACAAAACCATGCTCAAGGTCAGGATTTTGATAAGGAACCTCCCAATCAAAACATCCTTAATCACTACAGAGCATAGCGCAATGCACACACCAAGCTTTAACATGCACAGCCAAGAAAAGAACATGGTACAGATCAGATGAACTAATAGCATGACCGGCAACTGTTAACAGATTCCTTAATACACTCTAGTTAATCTGTTCTTATCTCAAACCCTTTGAGCCCCACGTTGGGCGCCAAAAAGGACTGTCGTGGTTTAGTCCCAGCCAGCAACTCAGTACCACGCAGCCGCTCACTCACTCCCCCTACCCTGATGGGATGGGGGAGAGAATCGGAGGAGTAAGAGTGAGAAACACTCCTGGGTTGAGATAAGAACAGTTTAATAATTGAAATAAACTAAAATAGTAATGCTAATAGTAACAGTATAATAATGATAATAATAAATAATAATAATGATACATGAAGCAAGTGATGCACAATGCAATTGCTCACCACCTGCTGACCGATACCCAGACAGTTCCCAAGCAGCGATCGCTGCTCCCTGGCCACCCCCCCCCCAGTTTATATACTGAGCATGACATCATATGGTATGGAATAGCCCTTTGGTCAGTTTGGATCAACTATTCTGGCTGTGCCCCCTCCCAGTTTCTTGTGCGCCTGGCAGAGCATGGGAAGCTGAAAAAGTCCTTGACTAGCATAAGCAGTACTCAGCAACAACTAAAACATCAGCATGTTATCAACATTCTTCTCCTACTAAATCCAAAACACAGCACTATGCCTGCTGCTAGGAAGAAAATTAACTCTATCCCAGCCGAAACCAGGACAATCATTCATTATGTTTTCTCTAGTGCTTCGAAGGATTAAGAAAAATAAAATTCGGGAGTTTGTTTTGCTGTTGGGTTTTTTTCTTCTCTCTTTAAAAGTCATGTTCTAGTTTAAATAAAAATATCCTATGGTCTGTGTTAGGAAGAAGGATACACTCTTAATCATTCTGGTTTGATAATCCATGTTTGTAGAAATAAAGTACAGCATTTAATGATGCACACATTCACCTCTTTCTCTTGACACTTACAAACCTTTGATGTATTAGTTCATCCACTAATGCAACAAAAAATTTCATTTTCCTTACACCCAGCCAGCCTTTTTTCTTGATTCTGATTGACTCCTGCAGTGCTGTAAAAATGTTAACACAGAAAATATGTCATTGTGTGACTAATATTTTGTAATCCATTGAAAGATTTTTATATGATCTATGGTTTTTTACAGTCCAGCTACAGCTTCATATGAAATGAAACCTACACTGAAGGCCTAAGACAGATAAATTATAGACAATTTCCCTTCAGAAATTCTATATTTAAAATTCTGGCTTAGGTGGTTGCTCATGGGTTGCATTTATCTGTTACTGAAAAAGAAGGAACGGTAGCAAATCTGAATCTACCTGTTCACTTCGAGTTCTCTTTGTCCTGAATGATAGTAATTAGAAACACATGTAGGATAAAGGGCAATTTGTGACCAAGTGGAACAAAAAAGTAAGTAAAAAAGATCAGCTTTCATGCTTCACCTCACTGGATGTGCAAAAGTCCCTTAAGCAGCTATCCTTAGTATAGTATATCCTGAAAATTCCTTTTTTATGAGAAGAGCAATAATCCCATATTTGTTCTTCTCTGTCTTTCTTTTTGATCAGTTTTAGACAGGCTAGAAGCAATGATTTTCTGGAGTTGGACTCAAAAGATTTCCTGCATGAATCAGATTTCCTGTGTTACTGCAAGCAAATCACTTAGGGGATAGATAGTGGGCGAGTATTAACTACAATCTTTTTGACAGTGAGTGCAAGGTACATACCTCTTCTTTGTACCTTTGCAAATCCTTATATCTCTCTGTATCTCTCAACTGTCAATAATATGGATCACCAACATGTTGCAAATACCTTGTACTAATCAAGTGATTATTGCATGTGAACTAAAATGAGAACAATTTTGTTTGTCATTCTACTGTTTCTTTTTGCTACCTGCCTGTAATACAATTTTGTGACATAGGACAACTTCCTGGGGATCCCCAAACAGACAGTCTGGTCATCCTCTGATCTCTTGCAGTAGTCAGTTCCCTGACCCCCCTATAATGCCAAACAGCACAGCAACAAGCATCAAGTTACTTCTTCATCTTCATGCTTGCCAGTAATTTTTCCTAGGATACAAAGTACATTAAGAACACTTCTGCTTATTTCAGACAGTCTCTAAACATTTAGTTGTAGCTGTCTTGGGATGGTAACCAGACAGAAATGCAAATCCTATCGCCTGTGATGATGGAGAAGCCATAGTCAGCAAAGGTCTAGATCAACCAGGAGTCCTGCTGATGAAGCAGAAACAGGATGCTGACCAAAACAGCCTCACAGGCCACTTTGTCAAGAGGGGACTTGCTCAAACTACATGCGTTGTTGGTGAGAGTCAGAGTTGTGAGGCACCATGGGAACAGATGACAAGTAGGGCGATGTAGTGAAGGTGCAGAAAGGTTCAAGCTCCCATAAAGTCCTGCAGAAATGGCTTCTTGAATAAAAATTGTGCAAAATCAACAGTCTCAAACCCTTAGGTGAACAGGATCTCACAGTCTGGAGATACTGTCCTGAGCTCAAGAACTTACTATTACGGAGAGACTACTTAACCACAGTCTAGATGAGGATCCAACATTACTGGAGGCAGACTTGTCCAGCTGGTTATTCTTTGTAGGTCTGCAAGGGCTTTTTTTCCTTGCCAGTCTCAGCCTGTAAGTAGTAACATTTCCTACTGAGTGCCTGTTTTTGAATATGTACAAAGCATGAGTATGTTACATTTGCTGCGGTGGTGGTGTGCTTTATTGTGCTTTGTCATGGAGATATATGGGAAGTGGCTGGATAGCACAAAGCATACTGAAGTTATCGTCTGGTTCAACCAGATGCTGCTTCAGAACATCAGGCAGCTATGCAACATATACTGTGCACTGAATAGTCTAAGTGACTGGCCCATTGGGAAAGTGATCTTTTTCAGACCATTGGCAGACATATATCTTTTATCTAATCCAGAAAGAAAGAAGAGAAACAGTCATATTTACCTGGTATTGTCTGCCAAGTCACTGTATGCAGCATTGCAGTATTGTCTTAATTATGGCAACAATATTTTTTTTTCTGTTGTCATTACACCTGTTCTCTTTTTGTCTGTCTAGAATCATTGAAAAGGTTTTTCTTTTGTGTGCTTGGGTTTTTGTTGCTGTTTTGATTTTTTTCCCTAGTTTGATCTAGCTGGAAAAATCTTTTTTCAAGATTGCCTCTAAGCAACTGGGTACTAAACTCATCAGAGAAACAAGTTTGCATCACCAAGTCAAAGCGCATAATGAATTCCAGCTTTCTCTTGAAGCCACAGTGCGAAACAAAACAGCTTTGATACACTAATATTTGTTTAGTTCAAACCCTGTTTGTCTTGGAAAGAAAACCCTGATCTTCTTGCCTGTTAAAAATAAGACAACGACATATGAGATCAAAACAAACAGGCAGAAATGTCCAAAAAAGACTTAGACATCATCTGAGTGAGTCATGTGGAGGTATGGTCACCATATCCCGGCAGCCATCAGCCTGCTTTTCTTATGCACCATCTAGAAACAGAGAAATCCAAACCATGACAGATTACCAGAGCAGCAGGGCACTTACCTAGCAATAACATTTGCAGATGTTCTTCACAAGAGTACCAGTACATATCATGCAAATATAAAGTGTATAGCTATATATATGCACAGGTACAATTTCATTCATATGTAAGATATAGTCCATATATAACATTTATTGTACATCTCCAGTGTTCATTAAAATAGGTTAACTAAAAGTTGTGCAAGTGGTTGTGACAGGGTCAACAACATTTTTCAGTTTACCTATAATAGAAGCTGTGAGTTTAGAAAAGGGTGAAGGTTTTTTGAATAAGAAAGCACTTAAGAGTGCTTTTGATGCAGTTAATGTTCCCATTTATTACCATTCTTTTTGTTTCCTGGTAACTGATTTACATCTTTAGTGACCCTCATTTGGCACAAGTCATCTATTTCTTGCTGCAGGTGTCACTCTACAGGAACTCTCTGTTGCACATCACAGATGTTGGATCACTTTTCCAAGTTATCTATACACTGCAACTTAATGTCATATTGGCAGACGAGGACACATGGGAAATAGACTTCAGGACTCAAAAAGGTCTTTGGATTCCTGTCACTCCACATAGCTGTCATGTTGATATATCTGACACTATTTCAGATACAGTGATTTTTCTGCTTGCAAAACCTTTCTTCATAAGGTAGCTCAGCTTGATAGCTCAAAAAACTCTAGCTGTTTGCACTAAAAAGGGCATAAGATGTTCTAACAAGTCTTAGAGTCACAGCAGGAAATGGTGAACTTCAAAACTTTTAACATTTGACTTTGATTGGGGTAAGAATCAAAAAGCTTGGACAGATAACTGAACCAGTGTGACATCTTGAGTTAGTGATGTGAGGTTAGGAGTCTCCATTTTCAAGCTTTCTCAAAATATTTTTATCCCATTGTTGTGTTCCTGGCAGAAAATTGCAAAAGAGCAAGCTCTATTCATGCAAATCATGACAAGGCATCTGTGATTTCTTTCCTACAAAATATTACTGAGACCAAAATATTATATGATTTGAAACAATAATATATACAAAGCAGAAAAATTCAGAGTGATCCCTCTAAAAATTAACCCTTGTGTTCTGGAACATACAAAAATTTGTAAGAAAGGTAAATCTTCATCATGAATGGCATAAGCCATCCCTTTATAAAACGTGATTAACAAGAGTTTACAAAGAAGCCACTAGATAATTCAACTAGGTTACACTGTAAACATTCTACTGCAATACTTCTTCTGATTTTTTCTCCAAGGTTGTTTATAAAGGTGATTGAGACATTTTCCCACTAGCTTTTGCATGTGAGTTACACTAATTAGTGGGGAAGGGTGGTGGGAAGAGAAGTAAAGGGTTGAGTAGAAAAGGATACAGCAACTTCCCAAGGCCATGGCAAATCTATCATCAAAAATCCAAGTGAACTTTGCTCAGGACAATTCTCCCTGAAGACTTTACCTTGGGAAAAGTTCAAATATGAAGCAATTTAGGAAAAAAAAATCCAGTTCAATGAACAGATATTTTTCAAATAACATCCCCCCATCAAAAATAATAATAATAATAAAAAAATCAAATTAGTCCCTTGCTTTCTTAGGGCACCATATAAGCATGATTTCTTTCTTTGCTGTGTTAAATAGTTTCTCCTTTACACCTCTAACATGGTATGTCATACATTGATCTGAATCAGTATATGACAACAGAAACAAAACTTCATAAAACTGTATGAAATTTAAGTTTTAAATTCCATCATTTATATGGCTCCTGCTTTGTGATAATGAAGTCCCAAAGAGCTGGATTAGCAATTAAACTTTTAAAATTCACAGGTAACACAGAAAGGGCGGTGGTAAACAAGGGAGCTCAGAATAGTCAGTTTTGTCTTTCTCTAACCAGAGTCAGCCAAGAAACCCACTTTGCTGGTGTAAGATTAGAATGTCTCTGTATTTTGGTGATAATGCAGACCTAGACCATCATTTAGACTCTGTCTTGTGTTGAGATAGAGTTCACTGTGAGACTGTTTCTTACACCATTTTCCACCTGAAGCCACCCGGAGCACAGATCATGTTCTGCAGACAAGCCCTTGTGTGTAGCACCTCTGTGGAAAGCTGCGAACAGAAAGTTAGCCATTGAACCTTCCTTCTCTTTCTTCATCTAGCAGCATCACCAAAGTGTGCGTGTCTGTCCCTCATGGTGGCATATAGACACTTTACATTGTTTACCTAGAAGAAAGCCAGTAATTATGATAAATGCAAATATTCTTTTTCCAGAAAATGGGCTTGAACAGGAAATTGTTCATAGATGTGGTAGAAATGAGGGCTGTAGACATACCTGAATGCAGAAATAGCAGACAAAAGTGTCTGTACACAGTATGCATTTTCCATTTCTTTCAATTTTCTTTCTTCTCCTTTTTTGATTGTCAGCTCCATAATAAAAGTTCTGGTTGATTTAAACAAGTAATTGGATTAATTTAAGGGCACAAAGATTTGGGATGAATACCCAGAAAAGCTCCTGAGAGCAGACCAAATGATCAGCAAAGTCTCCCAAAGGAAGCTGTAGAAACTGTTACTTGGGACTCTTAAATTAAACGGTACTCTGGGGAACAGTTTTGGGAGATAGGCTTGATAACTTACTAGGACTTTCTTATCATTAAGCCTGGAAAGGCAGTCATTATCACCAAGAGTAGGAACATGGTTCATTAAAGTTTGTAACGAAAGCTGAAATACTTACCTATGTGACATGAATGTTGATGAAACAGAAAATAATATAAACACCACCAGATACTGAGAGAGTCTCAACTGTCCATTAAAAAGTGGGGGAAGAATGGTACAATACGTAGTTTTGTTCTTTTCACTGGCCTGTGTGGTTCCTGTACACCTCATGTACAGATTGACCTGAGGGTTTAAGCAGTTACATTCCATTCACCTTAGTGAGCACACGGCATTGCCTGTCCATATCATTATACTTCCATACTCCTTAAAAAGATAAATATATTTTGTACCAGGGATTTTAGCCAGCTCAGCAGGCAGTAAGACACATTGCAAAATTATGTGAAGGAAAATAGAAAAAAAAAAAGCAGTTATGAAAGCAATTCAGTAAGTGAAAGTTGCAGAATGGTCATATATATTTTTAAATTTATAGGCCACACTTGCCTGCTCTGCCCTACCATCCCCTCTTCAGATTTAGGTTTTGTCATCCAGGACAACTGAAACTGGTAAGATTAACAACATCTGATGTCAGCTGACAAAGAGTGGCAGGGTCCACTCCCAAGACAGAAGTCCCTTGTTTTGTCTACCTTAAAGCACTCTACTGTATTTCTGGACTAAGGAGGGTGGGTAGGGCATTGGCTTAGTATTCAGGATAACACACCCTGTCACAGCTTTTGTAAGAGACCCAATAAATCATTTAAGCATTGGTCCATAAAGACATTTAAAAGCATCACTTCTATAATTTCAGGCAGAAGTAACTGGCTAACACTCTGAATGATAAAATACTGCATTCTTTGTGCCTAACTCTATATGCAGAATGGGGATAGTAGTACTTCCTGCTTCACAGGGTATAAATACATCAAGATTAAGACATTTCAGCACTGTGTCAATAGAGCCATAAAGTCCCTAAACTAGTTAGGTTGTGTAGCGCACACGCTGACACTGACACACCAGAGACTCTGGCCCAGTGACTTTAATTCTGCATTGCAAATTGTGATAACAGGCTCATTTAACTCAAGGAGAATTTTACTTAGACACTGTCATGTACTTAGCATACTACAGAAATATTAAGCAAGACTTAAAGAAGATTTAAAGCAGAAAATATTTCATTTTATATGAATAATTTAAAATTAAAAAATTATTAAAATGTCTTCAAGTAATGAAGTCAACTCTGAATCCTGCACTAAACTATAATTATAGCTGCCTGTCACTGCAAATTCTTCAGTGTCCAGGTACTGTTTATAAAGTACATAAAATCTACTTTTGATTTGATTACAGTTTCATATTCTACCTTAATTATATCAGGCAGGGTTAATCTGACATTTAGAAAGCCCTATGTGCAGTAATTTTATGTAGGGCATTTAATTAAACCTAGGGGATGGTGTTTTAATTAGCTACATAAGATTTACTTGAGTTGGAAATTCTTAAATTGACTGGTGCCAGAAGCTGTGTGACATTTGTGTTGTTATCAGCAAAGAAGGGCATGGTACTTGTTCTGGAGCAAATCCTCACTGAAATCTAAAGTAACCTGAAAAGTTGTGCAATGTTGGTTCAATACCTGTGCCTAAAAATATCCAGTTACAAAAGGCTTTCCTAACTGGTGGGACTCACTTCAAAGAGGGGGCAAGAGAACAAGAGAAGGGAGATTTGGCATGTAAGTGCTTAATGGTTAGCATGCCCAGTGGCACTCTCCAAGACAATGTCCAGACACAATTTAGAGCATAGCTTGCACTAGGGACTCTTTGCAATAAGCACTATGGAAAAAGCTGCCGTGCTGGTTTTGGCTGAAGGGAGCTCATCCCATGGCCACAAAGACTGCATGGATGTGATCTGAGCAGCACCACTTGCTCACAGAGCCAGAGAGCAGTCCTTGGCCCATTTTCCTTACTACCATGAATGTATCCTCTAGCTCTGCTATCTGCCTCCTGTCTCCTCTTCATGGAGCCTGGGGAAAGGGCTGTTGACAGTAAGAGCATGTTGCTGAGTGAACCTGGCACTTGCGAGGTCTTGGCAAGAGAGGAGAGAAAACTGGCAGCAGCTGCAGCCCTGACTTCATTGCCTTCATCCTTTCTGGTAGACCAAGACTGTAACTCCTTTCTGACAGCAGCACACTGCAGACATCCTTCCCTGCTGCAGGTCCTCAACATGTGCCTGAAAGACCTTGCTATACCACCCCAGTTAGTTGTTCCTTGTTTTCCCAGTAGCTCTCCAGTATTGGAGCAGCTGTTCCCAGAGCTCCCAGGAGCCTAATGAAAGTGCACTTACCCCCCATCACTCTTGGAGGCTACTGACACCTACTCCATTACACAGCTCTTCAGTAAGGAACAGGGCACCTGGAAGACATTAGTCAAACATCTTTAATATCTTTCTGTCCAGAGAGCTAGAAGGACTGGTAACTGAAGTTTCTTTGGATACAGTAAAGGGATTCTTGCACAGGCTTGCTAAAGGCTTTAAAAAAAAAAAAAAAAAGAAGTTTAAGAGTTCTGCCTCAAGCTAAGGTGAAATACTGTATGCTATTGAACTTATCAGTGCACTTATCTGCTGTTACCAGGTGTGTTTTTCGAGTGAAGCTTAACAACAAAATGTTTGGACACTATTCATTAAACTCACAGTGACAGCCTTGACATGACCACAAAAGCCACATTTCTGCTCCGGATGTTAAATTTTACATCCAGCATGCAAAAGGAGATATTTTTGAATTTATTATCCAAGTATTCCCGTTTAGAAAACATCCTTCTGTGGATTGTAAAGCCCTGTTTGAAAACACTTTGTGCCACTGTAAAAATGAAATATGTCCAGAAGAACTTCACAAATTCTGGACTGACAAAGAGGCAAACTTTGCAGTCACATTAATTTCAGCTGCCACCATGGTAGATTTCATAGTCTCAGTCTAACATTTGAAGGAGAGATTTCTAAGATCCAAGTATGTAAGAAGGAAATTAGAGATTCAGTAGGTAACACTATAACATTTTTTTCAGTAGATGCAAAGAAAACACTGTATTTCTTGTATGTCATCTTTCAGAAAATATAGATCTTGACTGTAAAAAAAATCAGAAAAGAGCTCATGGGATATGTTTGCTGAGACTTTTCCTTGATGACTTAGCTAAATTCTCTTTGAGTGATCACATTCTTCCTATGCAAAATTACCCTGTAATTTCATTGGTTTACATTATTCTTAATTTCCTTTCCTGAACATGGTATGTAATGCTGATGGCAGAGAGGAGATGTCACATTCACTATCCTTATACATATGGAGAGATACGTAAACAATTTGCAAAGTGTTTTGTTGTTCTATAGAGAGAAAGGTATGTAACAAAAATAAGGTATTATGTTTTGATGTGATTCTCACAAAATGTAGCTTCCAGGAATGATGTCACTTTTTTAGCTGGAAGATCTTGGCTGACCTGGTAATGTTATTTCTAGAAATCCAAAAGTAAGTGAAACATGCAAGACTACAAATAACTCAGCAGCATTCGATGGTTTTGTGATAAAGTAGATCGGGCATGCATAATTCCAGTCTATTTCCTGCTAAATGTAAAGTTGTACTGATGTTAGGTAAGATACAACAATGGACTTTTAACTCATTGCTTCATAGGATTATTTCTGCATTATTTCTTTATCTTTGTGTAAGTTGTGTGTGTATCTTCATGGTAGACTTAGTTCTTGTGAAACATGTTGCAGTGATCACACCAGACATTATTATCAAATCCTGCCGCATGCAAACAGTTCTGAGTTGAGTCTCCTGGTCTACAAACAAGAAAAGAAGTTTAGGAATATAGTTCTGTGATATACTTTTGTGTTTGTATTGTATTTAGGATCTACACCCTGGAGTAGGACTCTTAAATGTGCATGTAGTACATGTTATAAATAATAATGATGTTGGAAGAGCCAAGGTGTCTGTGTTACTGTCACTGACTGTGACCACTGCTAGCTGCTTTTGTTGATACTATGGAAAAAGCTCCACAGTGAATAATATTTAATAATCTGGCTGTGGAGAAATTGTCTTCCTGATTTCCATTTTTCCAGTTTACTGAAGCTTTAAAGATGGTACCCCACTTCTTCATTTACTTGGCTTTTGTATTATGTCTTCTAAATAAATAAATAAATATTTGTATAATATGTTTTGACTTTATGAGTTGGATTTGTTCCACCATAACTTAGGAGGAATAATGGAAATGCTAAGATTTTGGAGAGGTATCTGAGAGGTATTCTGCTGTAGCTTGAGGCCTTATTTTTATTAGAATTTTTTTTTTGTTCCTATTTGAAGAAGGTTTTTTTTTTTCCTATTTGCTTCGGAAGTTTCATATTATTCTGTTATATGGGAAGGATAATGTTGTTATTATTATTATTATTGGTTTTGTTATTGTTATTCAAAATAACTTTATGAGAAAGTCTCAGCATCTTCTTTACACTGCAATAAGGTTGCTACTGGTCTGGAATCCTGAGCTTCTGCTCTTGTAAAAGGCCTCTTTCTCCTAATAGAAATCTTCCTTGTGGAGATACTGTCTTATCCATATCAAGAAAAGGACTCTGAAGTAATCTTTCATTTATCAATACTTACCATCAGAGCCAGCTGTAAGAATAGGCAAAAAAAGGTTATTTTCCTAAAAAGCAGACCTCTGAGAGCTCTAAAAACCCCCTATGTTTTCTGCAGAGCTGGGGTGACAGGTCAGGGTTATCAAGTAATCCTTCTGGAAAGCCATATCCTCCTTCTATAGCAGGCAGCACAGCTGGCAGTATGGCTATACCATTGGGTGTAGATGCACTCAAACTCTACACCGATATCCCATGCTGACAAAGCTGAAACTGTTTCTGTCCAGGTATTATTGAATCTTATCACTGCAATAAAAGATTTGTGCTATTAAAAGCCTAGCTGAAGAGGCAGAGTGACCTGTAGCAACGTGCTGATGAAGATACTCAGCTTCTGTCTGCAGAGCCATAGAGAGTGGTGTGGCAGTGGCTCTCACTGCCATTTTGAACATGACAGGGCAATAAAGGGAAGGAGCTGCTTCCAGCTCAGCATGGTCCTCACACTCACCAAGCTGGGGTCACAGAGGTGGGGAGGCAGCAAGGGTAAAATACACCACCACAAGCCAGCCAGGAAAGGGTGACCGTATAGCTCCCTGGTGTATGACTCATGTGGGGAGCTAAAGCTGTCCTCTTTCTGTGGGCTATGACAAACAAGAGAAAAACTGTCTGGAAAACAATTGCATCGTTTTGTCAGAGCAATAAACTGTTTTCTGAGAGTAGGGCCTGAAACAGCACTGGGTGGTACTGGTGCCTTCCTGAGTGAGTGTCCTTCCACCCAGCAGAGTCAGAAGCAAGCAAGAGTCACTGCAGATTCACAGAGGGCATACAGGAGGTGGACTGAAAGAGGAGAGGGGGAAGGAGAACATTTTTTCAATGCAGAAGATAGATTTATATATGATAATGTCACAAACATCTCGATAGTGTCCGAACTCCAATCATAAATAAATGATTGTTCCATGTGCTCCAATGACCTGAATAGTTTACATAGAAAACTCAGCTCCTTCAGCACATTTATGTTTCTGAAACCTTTGAGGATTTTGGCAGAAGTGACCATGTCTGTTTTCAATAGGGGTCAAGGGAGCGTATGTGTGCAACAAAATACCTTCAGGGGAATCAGTCCTGTACATCAATCTCATTGAATCTTGTTTGGTTCTTAGTTTTCCCTTTCTCATAATAGCCAGAGAGGTCCAGGAATTTAGCATTAAAACGTCCCCACTTCAATCAAGTTATTGGAGGCCGCTCCTTATATTCCCTTCAATCTGCCTTTGCACAAGTGGCTTGGTCTCCCATGCCTTTCTCGGTCCTGTCTTTGTCTCAACCATGTAAACAACATGGGACTCCCAGCCCTTCAGAAAATCCTACTTAGGTGTCTGGCAGCTGCAGGACCCTATATTAGGGTCCAGATCTTTCAGGATATGGGGGCAGTAGCAGCTGTGGGTTTTGCTGGGCTACTCTTCACTGCGTCATTTAACATCAGCATCCTGAGAAGACCAGGTGGCATCTCTAGAAATCTCTTGTTACTGGACCATAGCATGGCAATATATATGTCTGAAGACATATAGCAGCACTACTGACTTTTTGGTCAAACACCTGCTGGAACCCACCCCTTCTGAGAAGGTCAGTAAGCTAACAAATATATCTTGTGAGCTGGATATGGTTCTTATATCATCAGCTGGGCCACTTCAGTTTATGCTATTACCTGTGTTACTAGGCCTAATACTTCCAGGGATTTTGGTAGTGTTAGTATTACAGGTTACATTTTCAGAAAGTGCTGAAAATTAGATTTCGCTTCACAGTGAAAATTGCCAAAAAAATTAGTGTCTCTTTTAAAAATCTTTGATACGAAGAACAGTAAGGAAGAAACTGCTTCCAAAGTTATCAGAGAGGCTAGAAATGAAACTGAATTAAGTTATTGCTTTTGTCAGACCAACAAAAGAAGATCATAGCAGACCTCCCAAGAGATTAGCTGATGTTAGTGGAGGCAACCTCCCTTGTGTGGATATAATTAGCCAAGTGGGGAGCTTTCTCATTGGAAAGGCCCAACACAGATCTATATTGCTTTTGTGGTAGAGTAGTAACTGCATATGGATTTAATCTTGCCACCAAAACTAACGTGTGTCTGTATCAGATGTTAATGTAATTTACCATATCAATTCAGAGTTCAGTGAAGCAAGTTCCCCATGAAAATTTAATCTTCATCTCCATTCCCTTTATGTTTTATTTCCCCCCTTCCCCTTCAATGATTTTTATCTGCCTCAGATTTCAACACCTCTGTCAAGCAGTCCGCAATGTTTCAGGTTTAATATAATTTTAACTTTCAAATATAATTACATAGGAGTGATGTATTGGACTTAGCTCACTAGGCTTGTCTGATCTATGTGATTGTAGCTTTGCAAGTATCCAGTTAACCAACAGCAATGCTAAATGAGGGAGGTAGTGAGTTTTTTATTGATCCAGGCAGTTCTGCCTTAAAAAAAAGAGAAGAACACTCTTTCATGGAAATATGCTCTGATATGGTCTTCTCTCATCTTCTAAACTCCACAAATGGGGGTACTGGCAGTAGGGGGAAAAAAATATTTATTTATTTATTCAACTTGAGGATGGATTGACTGATTTGATTGAAGGAAAGAACGACTTGAAGATTTCCATAGCAAAGAATGAAATCCCAAATCTTTTTATTAAAAAAAGGTTTGAAAGCCTTCAGTTAATTTTATTGAATGAGTTATATTTATATTTTGCTATATACAGGAACTCAAGTTTCAGACTGCCAAGAGCACAGGATGGGATCATGTGGTTATTGGCTGGTCTACCCTTCAGCACAACAAAGTAGTCATTGAAGCATTTATTTTTGAAATAGTTCAGTGTACCCACATTGACCAACACTGGTTAGTGTAAATGTCTCAGCCTGCCCACACATGCCACTCACAAAATCCCAGACACAGTTCCTCCCTTTTTGTACTGTGCTTGAAATTTTTCAGGATATTACCTTTTTATACTGCTTTTAAAGGAATAAAATTCAAGAGGGGTGGTGCTCTGTTTTGCTTAAGTGTTATATTTGTAAAGAAGTTCTGACGATTCTAAGCAAAACTCTAAATAGTTTCAAAAGCCTTCCAATACACAAGAATGTATTCTTACTAATTATTTTTTCCTGAGTCTGACAAGTGCTTAGACATTAGCTTATGATTTGAGATAGAGGTTCAGTTCTCTTTTTTGCTGGAGAATTTTTGTATGACCTTAGGGAAATCATTTCACTGTGGTGAAAAATCAATATAAAACTACAAATATAAAACTAAAAGGATATAAAGGTGATAAAATGAAGTGAGAATAATTATAACAAAGATGGTGACATATCACAAAAATATTGCGGTAGTTATCAATATATGTCATATCAAATTGAAAACTATATTATAAGTGAAAATAAAGATTAATGCTGGGAAGCTATTACAATACTAATCACTACAAAATTACTGGTAACCTGCAGGGATTGTGACTCCACCACCTCTCTGGGCAGCCTGTTCCAGTACTTGACCACCCTTTCCATCAAGAAATTTCTCCTAATATCCAATCTAAATCTCCCCTGATGCAACTTGAGACCATTTCCTCTCGTCTTATTACTAACTACATGGGAGAAGAGACCAACACCCACCTCACTACAACCTCCTTTCAGGTAGTTGCAGAGAGCGATAAGGTCTCCCCTCAGCCTCCTCTTCTCCAGGAAAAACAACCCCAGTTCCCTCAGCCGCTCCTCAGAAGGCCTGTGCTCCAGACCCTTCACCAGCTTCGTTGCCCTTCTCTGGACACGCTCCAGCACCTCAATGTCTTTCTTGTAGTGAGGGGCCCAAAACTGGACACAGTATTCCAGGCGCGGCCTCACCAGCACCGAGTACAGGGGGACAATCACCTCCCTGCTCCTGCTGGCCACACTATTCCTGACACAAGCCAGGATGCTGTTGGCCTTCTTGGCCACCTGGGCACACTGCTGGCTCATGTTCAGCTGGCTGTCGACCAACACCCCCAGGTCCTTTTCAGCCAGGCAGCTTTCCAGCCACTCTTCCCCAAGTCTGTAACGTTGCATGGGGTTGTTGTGACCCAAGTGCAGGACCCGGCACTTGGCCTTGTTGAACCTCATACAGTTGGTGTTGGCCCATCGATCCAGCCTGTCCAGGTCCCTCTGCAGGGCCATCCTACCCTCCAGCAGATCGACACTCCCACCCAGCTTGGTGTCATCTGCAAACTTACTGAGGGTGCACTCAATCCCCTCATCCAGATCGTTGATAAAGATATTAAACAAAGCTGGCCTCAAAATGGAGCCCTGGAAAACACAGCTTGTGACCAGTTGCCAACTGGATTTAACTCCATTCACCACTGCTCTCTGGGCTCGGCTACCCACCCAGTTTTTTATCCAGCGAAGACTACGCCCGTCCAAGCCATGAGCTGCCAGCTTCCTAAGGAGAATGGTATGGGAGACTGTGTCAAAGGCTTTACTGATGTCCAGGTAGATGACATCCATAGCCTTTCCCTCATCTGCTAGGAAGGTCACCAGGTCACAGAAGGAGATCAAGTTGATCAAGCAGGACTTGCCTTTCATGAACCCATGCTTGTTGGGCCTGATCCCCTGGGTGACTTGCATATGCCTGTTGAGTATACTCAATATGAACCGCTCCATAATCTTCCCTGAGAAGCTTAGCTGGGGCAGATTCAAAACACTATAAGGCTCATTTATTGAAATAATAATACCTAAACTACTTAGCCCTGCCAGAGATTTCAAATTCATGTGAAACATTGACATCTCCTGTATCTGGACTGCAAGGATAGGATTCATGTCTCTGGATGCAGACACCTGCTTTTGAGTTAGTCCTGTTAAGTCACTTTCTGGTTAATGAAAAGACATAGACACTTCCATCTCATGCTCTAATAGTTTTCTACATCTTCTAGGCCTTTTTCTTTCTGCTATATTTAAGGGATAATACAAGGCTCAGAGCAAAAGCCTACATTTTAGATACCTAAAGTGAAATTAATTAAATCCCATGCTCTCCTTGCTCACAGATCAGGAAAGGACAACTGGAGACTATCACCAATAATAGTTTGTAACTGTCCTGCACAGAGTTGACAAAAGCCATAGAATTTATGGACTTGTGCTAATAAAGTCCGATGTGAAAGACTTTCAGATGCTTTAACTGATGCTGATGGGATACTTTAAGTGGCAGAAATGTTACTAGAGAACAGCAGCAAAAAAGCATCTCTAAAAATACTTGCTGCCACTTGTGCATCTCATTTCAACTTTGTATGATAAATCAGTGTTTCATCTCCTGTAGCAACTGTTTTATCTCAAGCTATCATAATGTTTTGTAACAATGGATTCAGTGCATTGGGACTGAGAATATGTCTTGCTATTTTATCTGAAGCATCATGTATTTGAAATCACTGTTTTACTAGAGAAAAACAGACTAGGCAGCTGGAGTGGTTTCATGAAGCCTCTCCTTTATGTCTCTCTCCAACAGAATGTATCTGCAGGCTCCAGGTAAAGGACTGCCAAAGTAAGCAAGAAAACCAACTCCATCCTATCTTACAACCATCAAGAGAGGCACAGGGACTTCCTCTAACATGCCAGGAGGCTTCCTTCCAGGCTTTATCTAGATCTCTGGCCAACTGCAGCTATGTCAGCTGATCTATAAAGTGAAGTTTCATTTCATCACCCTGACCTTTTTTTTTTTTTTTTTTAACTATAATAGGTTCAACAGTTTAAATAGTAGATCTTTGCTAGCCATAAGGGTCCTTATTTTGTCTCAAGTGAGTTAGTTCAGTTGGCAGTTTTGTGGAATGGATAAAGGACTGAAGCGATAAGCAAGTTTGAACAGGCTGAAAGGAATATCTTTTCAGGCAGCATGGGTGTAATTGAAAGAGAAGATAGGAATAAGTTTTTACTAACTAGTGACTTCAGCAAAACTTTCTACAACTCTTTTCAACTCATTTTCAGATAGGAAAAACATTAGTGGTTCTGGCAACATAAACTCTCAGAAGGAATGTACAGCAGCTTAATTCTGTTCTCACTGGAATCAGTGTCAGACTGCTACAGGACTTCAGGGATGTGTTAGGATGGGTTCATTATGCAGATAACTATTCCATTAACATGTTCAAAACATAACCTCTCTTTGTAAAGGGAAGCTTTACTGAAGGAAACATGGCAGAGTCTTCTGTAAACTCCAAATAATAAAGGGTCTTTTCCATCTGTCTCCAGTGACTCCCTTCTTCTACATGAATTTTCAGTCCTTGCAAGAAGTGTACAGACAGAGTAATTTTGGATCATCTTAAATTTAGCTAAGATCATCCCTTAAGACTTTAAAAGACCTTTGAAAATCTGTACCAAAGTAGAAATACTAGAAGAGTTCTGATTCTTGAAACAAGCACAAACAAGGAAATTTTGATTTCTAATACAAACTTATTCAGCAACATATTCTTGATAAAGAACTAAGTTTTGGGTGTTCTAGTTGAACTTCAGTTGAATTCCTTTTGGATGCATTTAGTAAGTTTTGGGACTGTGTTTGTTTTTTTAACAATGTGTTAAATGCCCCTTGGTTAGTTCTGTAGATATTAAAGTAATACAAATAATGAAGAACAATGATAATTACCTGCCATCCCCTGGAAAGCTTTATGAAGCTCATTTTGTTGTAAATAAGTCTCTAAGAATATCAGCCTGAATCCAGAATATGCCTGGGGACTGTGTCATATCAACACCATTTTCCGCAAACCTTTCAGTGAGGTTCTAATAGCTGTTTTCTGTTTAACAGAACACTACTCCACTGTCCTCAAAATTAATTCAGCTGTCACTAAGCCTGAGATTTTGCTTTTCTTTATTTATTGTCAGACTGAAATTGTACTTTATTTCCTACAGTATAAGACATTGTCATTTAGAATCAGAACTGGATCAACATTTTCTTACCCTGTCCATCTCTAAAATAAATTCCTGTTGTAAAGTTCTATGCGTGCATATAACTGTGATGTTATTTCTTGATCCCATGGCTAAAAAGCTTTCCACAGAGCCTCAACATAGCATGTAACTCAGAATCAGTTTCTGAAAGACAAAAATATTGTCTGCAGATACTTAAATCCTTTCCTTCTGGCTAGTAACCCTATTGAGCACCTCTTGGTTGGCCTTGATCTGAATATCATTCTCAGCCATGACTCACTTCAATATGATTGAAATGATATATGCTATGTTTCAGTGCAAGGCATTTCTTTCTCCCACATCTGAATTATAAGAAACATTTGGTCACCCACAAAGTGACCATTCACTGGTCTGAAAGTTGATTCTGTTCTTATATTGCTGTAATAGCTCCTAAGCTATACAAGGGTCTTGCAAAAGAAAATTATCCAGCTGGTCACATTTCACTTGGAAATGTAGTCTCAACAATTTGTAGAGGATGCTGCATGTTTTGGAGGAAAATGTCTTGTTATTCTGGAAATTAAACTATTTTAAACTACTCTAGGCAATGTCAGCCTCCAAAAATGTTACTGTCAACATATGGAAACCAAGGTAATTTGTTCTGTACATAAATTCATGGCAGAGTTTCAGAGCGATTTATAAGGGAAGTAAACATCCTCCTCTCTTATACGTTATCCTTCAGCAGTCTTTTTAATTCACAAAGAGCTCTTTCAAGTTTTCTGCCACATACCCTTATGTAAAGTGTCTCTGAAAATGTCTCCTTTCTCTTGTCTCATAACTCTATGCATAAATTTAATGGATGGAGTAGCAGTTTTGTTTAATTTGGTTTTAGAAATTTGTTTTGAATCCCAACAGGTATACAACTTTTTTTTCACCTGCTAATTGTTTTTTCAAGTATTGGCACTATATTTAATCTGTTCCTCCAAAGCAGTATAAGCAATATGTTTCCTATCAGTTCTGGCTGGTACTCTGTGTGTCAATTGAAGAGACATTTCACAGGTACACCTATTAATTACAATCTACAGAAAGCCCTGACAGAAATTTGTGACACAAAAATGTGTACAGTCAGATTAATTTCCACCAAAATATTTGGGTTACTGTGTTAATGGCTGCAATAATCACATAACTCTTATGCTTCATTATTACCAACACCAGCTAAGTTTCCATCATATAACCTCAATGAAAAGTGATCCATGACTGATTTCACTGTTACTCAGAAACACTTTTGGTGATTGAATCAGTGGTTCTGGCAGGAGTTGGGTTCAGAACCTGCTTTGAGCAGGGGGTTGGATTAGATGATCTCTGGAGAACCCTTCCAACTCCTTCCAAACTTCTGTGATTCACCGAACAGTGAAAAGTCCCATGGAATTGAATTGATTGTTAGAGCTAGAAATATAAAAATAATATAAAATATATGATTCACAATCAGCTGGATGTCTAATGAAGAAAGAAGGAAAAATTTAACATCCTACTTTGGAAATTTAAAAAATAACATCATGTTGAAAAGTATACATGAAATTTCCTAAAACTTTTCTACTAATTTTTTGGGGGGTTTTGTGTAATTTTTTTTTTTTTTTTTAGAAAAGGAAGTAATGCAGGAAAACAAACCCACAGCTATGATTTTTCATAGCATAGGAGTATTTTCAGTGAAACTTTATTCTCTCCTAGCAGAAAATAATTGTATGTATCTGTTAAAATCTTGACTTATGAAGAGTAATATTTTAAATTGCTGAAGTCCATTTTCAGTTCTTTTTTGCAATGGTATTCTGCAACAAGATAACAACCATTAGAACAAATTCTGGAATAGCAAGAGGGTTTTTTGTTACATATATATAAATTCTTTTTTTCTTTTTTTGTTTTCTTGTCTTTAAATGCCATTTCAACTCAGGAAAAGTACAGGGATCTTGTTAGGTCATGCAGGGAGGAAATTAGAAAAGCAAAAGCCCAGGTAGAACTCAGTCTGGACAAAGTTGTAAAAGAAAATAAAAAATGTTTTTATAAGTACATCAGCAATAAAAAGAGAGCCAAGGAGAATCTCCATCCTTTGCTGGATGTGGGCGGGAACATTGTCACCAAGGATGAGGAAAAGGCTGAGGTACTTCATGCCTTTTTTGTCTCAGTCTTTAATAGCCAGACCAGTTATACCCAGGGTATTCAGCCCTCTGAGCTAGAAGACAGGGACAAAGAGCAGAATGGAGGCCCCATAATCCAGGAGGAAGCAGTCAATGACCTGCTACGCCGCCTGGACACTCATAAGTCTATGGGGCCGGATGGGATCCACCTGAGAGTACTGAGGGAGCTGGCAGAAGAGCTCACCAAGCCACTTTCCATCATCTATCAGCAGTCCTGGTTAACAGGGAAGGTCCCTGGTGACTGGAGGCTTGCCAATGTGACACCCATCTGCAAGAAGGGCCAGAAGGAGGACCCGGGGAACTACAGGCCTGTCAGCCTGACCTCAGTGCTGGGAAAGATTATGGAGAGGTTAATATTGAGTGAACTCAACAGGCAAGTGCAGGTCAGCTGGGGGATCAGGCCCAGCCATCATGGGTTCATGAAAGGCAGGTCCTGCTTGACCAACCTGATCTCCTTTTATGACGTGGTGACCCACCTAGTGGGTGAAGGAAAGGCTGTGGATGTCATCTACCTGGATTTTAGCAAAGCCTTTGACACCGTCTCCCATAGCATTCTCCTTGGGAAGATGGCAGTTCATGGCTTGGACAGGCATACTCTTCGCTAGATAAAAAAGTGGTTGGGTGGCCGAGCCCAGAGAGCAGTGGTGAATGCAGTCAAGTCCACTTGGCGACCGGTCACAAGTGGTGTTCCCCAGGGCTCCATTTTGGGGCCAGCCTTGTTTAATATCTTTATCAACGATCTGGATGAGGGGATTGAGCACACCCTCAGTAAATTTGCAGATGACACCAAGTTGGGTGGGAGTGTTGATCTGCCTGAGGGCAGGAAGGCTCTGCAGAGGGACCTGGACAGGCTGGATTGATGGGCTGAGGCCAGTTGTGTGAGGTTCAACAAGGCCAAGTGCTGGGTCCTGCACTTCAGTCACAACAACCCCATGCAATGCTACAGACTTGGGGAAGAGTGGCTGGAAAGCTGCCTGGCTGAAAAGGACCTGGGGGCGTTGGTCGACAGCTGGCTGAACATGAGCCAGCAGTGTGCCCAGGTGGCCAAGAAGGCCAACAGCATCCTGGCTTGTGTCAGGAATAGTGTGGCCAGCAGGAGCAGGGAGGTGATTGTCCCCCTGTACTCGGTGTTGGTGAGGCCGCACCTGGGATACTGTGTCCAGTTTTGGGCCCCTCACTACAAGAAAGACATTGAGGTGCTGGAGCATGTCCAGAGAAGGGCAACGAAGCTGGTGAAGGGTCTGGAGCACAGGCCTTCTGAGGAGCGGCTGAGGGAACTGGGGTTGTTTTTCCTGGAGAAGAGGAGGCTGAGGGGAGACCTTGCTGGTCTCTACAGCTACCTGAAAGGAGGTTGTAGTGAGGTGGGTGTTGGTCTCTTCTCCCAAGTAACTAGCAACAGGACAAGAGGAAATGGCCTCAAGTTGCATCGGGGGAGGTTTAGATTGGATATTAGGAGAAATTTCTTCATGGAAAGAGTGGTCAAGTATTGGAACAGGCTGCCCAGAGAGGTGGTGAAGTCACCATCCCTGGAAGTGTTCAAAAAACGGGTAGATGTGGCACTCTGGGACATGGCTTAGTGGGCATGGTGGTGTTGGGTTGATGATTGGAATGATGATCTTAGAGGTCCTTTCCAATCTTAATGAATCCTAGTTTTTGCTTTCATTATAAATAATGCAGCCACCAAGCCAGGAAACATGAAATTGCTACTCTACCCTTAATTGGTTTAGTGGTGGACTTGGTAGTGTTAGGTTAATGGTTGTATTGGATGATCTTAAAGGTCTTTTCCAACCTAAATGATTAAATGATTCTATGATTCTATTTCAACATAACTAATGTAGAAAGTAAGCATCTGTAATTTTAAAGAGGCAATACTCGTGCTGCTGCTCTATAGTCTCTTCAGTAGTAGTATATTGTGTATAGTTTTCAAATCTGATAAACTATTTTGGGGATACAAGATTGTGTTTACTCAAAGGACATGATTTTATCAGAAAAAAAAAAAATGGTCCTCCAATGATGTTTGATTTTAGTCCTGGAAAGAAATAAGAGTATGTAAAATAACTTCTTACATAAGATGACTGAGGGTGAAATCACTGATATGTTCAGAAATCACATTTATGACAGCACACCATGCAGTACTGAGTTAACTCACTTTTACTGCCAAACAGAAGTCACTTATTCTTCGTAACACTGCAATATTGTATGAAGTCTAGGAGACAGTGTTTTTTCTGTAACAGGTTTGTTGTTTTTTCAGTTTTGCATTAAAATTAATGATGATTGCCCTGTTTGATATTGTATTACCTAAATAATAGGAGGCTGCTAAAAATAATCCAATGGGACAATAATCTATGGCAAAGACGTGAAATCTGAAGGGAATTCTTCTGAATGCTTATGCTGTTTTAGGAAATGAGAAATATACTAATTGGGAAACAACCCTAACCAGATTTCATTAGGCTAAAAGAGTTTGCTTTTCACATAGCTTAGATACAAAAGGGGAGCTAAAACTCAAAATATGCCTTGGGTATGAAGAAGAAATAAGAAAATTGTAATGTATTGCCAGAGGCTGCAGTATGAGAAATACTGACAGAGACGTTAAATGAAGGCCGGACTTTTTGTTTGGTCTCATAATCTGCTTCTGCCTTGCAGATGACGGCAAAAGTGAGTGGAACAAGAGATGTAAGAAATGTTTGAGATTTAGGTAAGCAGAAACTGATGTGTAAATGTTTTTACCATTATTCTGCTTGCTGTCCTTTGGTGAACATACCCTAATTCTGAAAACACTTCTTTGAGTCCCTTACTGAACTAATGTGTTTAAAAGATAAAGAGACTTGTTGTATCAACTCAAGTGGGTAATAAGGGCTGTTACCCTGGGATCCACTCCAAGAGTAGACTGCAAAATTGTGAAGGTGCAATCATGCCCTGAGAGAAGTAAAGGAAACCTGTCATGTCAGGGGTTCCATCAGGAGGATTAAATGGGATCTCCAGAAAACCCATGAATGATTCACTTCTTGATTCATCAGGTTCAGACTCAGAAAGGAAAATACATCAGTTTGAGTTGGCTGCTGCCCGAGATATTTCTGTATGTTTTTTAATCAAAATGGAAAATACAATTTATTTCAGATTCAACAAAACGAGTTAGAGAAATTCCCCAGCATACTCGGGAACTAACTAACTTTCCTTCTTTTCTGAAGATGTATTTCACTATTGAGGAGTTTTCCTTGTTATCATGTTATCATGTTATCAGGGGTCTATATGGCCTTGCTTGAGCAGGGGGGTTGGACCAGGTGACCTCCAGAGGTCTCTTACAACCTCAACCATTCTGTGATTCTGTGCTGATACAGACCATTCTGCAGTGAATTGTTCTCTATCTCCCCTCTTCTACTTTATGTGAACACTTATCTACTAATTAGAGGAAAGACTGATGAGCCACCTAAACAAAACCCTCTAATTTAGCTATTCTAGGCTTCTACCTACTTTTCCAGAAGGGCATGTTTCTCCTCTAAACTCTGTATCCAAATAATGGCCTTAACAGATGTCTTAGATAAGCTGTGAGATCACAAGTGGCCCTCAAAAGCTTAGTTACCTATCCTGGGTGTCACTTGCATTAATAAGTCTGTAACCTCACTTTTTATTTTCCCCAGTTCAGTCTGGATCTAAATAACTATTCAAGATAAACAAGTACTACAGGAGAGATTGAGGGTAATTGTCATTAAATAGTTGACAGAATCATCATCGCTTTACTTGAATATATCTATTATTGTTTTTCCTCTGGTCAAAACTTAAAAATCAGTCAGGAATCAAGTAGTTTTTTGATAAAAGAGACAAGAGTGGAATGATGGTTTAAAGCTCCAAGTGGTCTTTCTCTCCAATCTGTGAAAGTGGAACTGTTTCCTATCCAGAACCCAGCATTACCTATATTAATTTTTAATCTCCATCAACCTTACTGCCTACCTTTCCAAATCTTACTTCAAATTGGAAGCACTTGCAGGTACTGAAAGATCATGTCATAACTTGCTTTTCTTACTTTTAGAGCAAGAGGATGGCTAACATTTAACCAAAGTCTTCTGACAAACAAAAATTTCTCTAGCATTTGATATGTCTTTGAACTTTTTTTTTTCTTTTTTCTGGAGCTAGTTGCTTAATAGGCTAGAAGGAGGTTTTCCACCTCGTGTTATTTCTCATTTGCTAAACGTGCTGTACAGAATATTGAAATCAGTAGAAGATTCTTAATGTCATCACAGGATTAAGTCTCACTAATGTGTAACTTCAGTTATTATTTTAAAGATAAGCGTACCAACTAGCAACCTTATCACAAAAGATGTTACATTGTGCAACACAGTTTCAGTGTCTGAAAACATTAAATATGCGATTTAGAGTCTGGAACCGCAATTTCCGTATTTAAATTTTTAGTATCTATCTAATTCTGTAACAGATTTTTAAAGAAAATAAATAATCACAGTTTACACTGAGCAGAATTGAGTCAGGCTATCATTAAAAATGAACACATTGCTAAAACAAAGTCTCTTATGTTAGTTTTTTGCCAAATTCTTCTGGGGGCATTCCTAGCTTTCAAATTTCTTCATTTTAACCTGCTAGGACCAATTTCAGAGATGCACAGAAGCATAATCTGAAGTGCTACTGCTATTACACTACAAAGTTAGTCTTTCTACATAATCGATGTAAAGCCATCTGAAAATTAGTCATATCATATATATTTGCTCAAATGTACAAATACTTCACATTTCCACTATTCAAATTAATAGATCCATAATAATTATAAACTAGTTTTGTAAAGTAGCATAGGTTTTTTAGGTTAATCATGTGAAGCTCTGTTTCAAAAGATTTTCAAATAATATTCATCCATGTCACAACCTGTTCAGATACTGAAAAGAAACTATATTCTCAACAACCTCTGATTTCATTCAGGTGGTATTGGATGTATTAATTCAGGTTACAATCATATTTACATTCTTAAAGCATAGTTACACTATTAAATGGACTGTTACTGCTGCTTTCTTAGATACAAGTAATTGCTGAACAACACAAATGTGAGGATGTGTAATAGACTGTATAATGTAAGCATCATGCTAAGAGTTCCTGTGTTATATGGTGAAGATAAATCTATGGCTGGAGCTAATAATAGGGGTACTTCAAATATTCTATAAATTCAGTAGAAAGAAGTACTTAATTTAGCTCTTATTTAAGGTAAATTAGTCTTCAACTCCCAATCATACACCTATAAATCCTTAGCATTTAAAAATTGACTACCTTTTCTTTTTGTATTGCTTAATTCCACCTCACTTGTCACTCACTCCTTAAAAAACTAATTAAAAAAAATCATTCTTTATTTCTTTTCCCTTCCTTTGCCTCAAAATTTTAAAAGCTGTGTACATTCATAAAAGAAATGACTTAGGCAAGTAGTCTGGGGAAAAGAAGGAAATCTCATTAACAAATGCTTTTAAAAAAAAACCCAAAACCCCAAAAAAACTCAGTAACCCCCCCCCCAGACTTCTAAAAAGCTACTGCCAGAAGTGGAAGAAATTGCTTTTGCTTAAGGCTGGATTTGCTGCTTAAGGCTTTTTTTCCTCCATCATTTCCTCTGCAAAGTAAAGATTATTTCACCATCAAAAGCAACAGAAAATGTGTGATTTTCCTTTTTTGGCATTCTGGAATAGAAATTTTACTACCTGCCTGAAAATGTTCATGTTTGTATTTGTCTGCTTCTTTTTTCTTAAAGTTCTGAAAAGTTTCTCAATGGCATGGGGCTTCTTTTCTGGAGTTTTTGTGCTATATAGGGAGCAAAATAGTAATATAAAGGTGTGGGAGCTTTCATTATTTATCAAGAAGCTTTGATAATTAGTATTTTCTGGAGGTGTTCTAGAGGAAAATTATGGTCAAAATATGATGTTTAATTTTATTGTTCAGCAAATAAAGTATGCTTTATCTTTTCTATATTTGAAATAATCTCTTTTTGAAATTACACATCAAATGAGTTGTTTGGATTTATAATACTACAGTGACCTGGTACATAAACTAACTGGAATCATTGAAGTTTACAGCATTAAGTCAAGCTGGGGAAGAATTAAGGACTAGATCCAAAAACAGGTTAGAGGCAGAGGTATGCTGCACACTACCAGAGTTTTTTGCATAGACCACCCCATGGTGGTCTGGAAGTGGTAATAACATGCCTTACTATGGTGCTGCACTCACACAGATGCAATCGTGCTGGTTTTGGGCTATGACCTAGATGAAGTCCTTAGATTAGTTTCCATTGCAAGCCTATTTTAGGCTGCAGTGTGAAGTAACTAGAGGATCTGAGTATGACCCCTATTATTTGATAGGACACAGAAGTAGCATAAAAAGGAATAAGTACATTTCACGACTGGCTGCAGCTAAAACTTTAATAAGAGATCTCTAATTAGAAAACATTTAGAATGTACTCCTAAAATAATATTTTAGTTTTTATTGGTTCTTGATTTTTAGTTACCAGTACATCTCATCTGCTCCAATAAAACTTCCCTGAACAGTTTGGTCAATCTAAAGGTCTATAAGGCCTGCAGATTTCACCAAATTTGGCCTAACCTGTCCCAGAGCGGGATTCATCTTACCATCTTAGAATTCTGCACATGGATATTATTACCCAAGACTGACATCCCAGGATCTTTTCTTAGTTATAGGAGAGAAGTGGGGATCTCCAGGAAGGATTCAACTTTTATCCTGAAACAGACATGTAAAGTTAGCCTGATGTATTGCACTCTGGAGTTGCTTCTTTCTCTCTCTACCACCCTCTGGTCGTGAATTAAATTCTTGTCTACACAGATTCAGCTTGGAAACATGTTCTGGCACTTCTAGGGTGCATTTTATCTGATCTTTCTTAGATGTCTTCTTCAGAGTGAGATGAACCATGATCTGCAAGTACCTACTTCACTCCATTGACTATAAACATGATCTAAATGATTTCTTCTGTAGGCAGCTGCATTTGGCCAGATGATTCCCATACACTGCCTAATGTACAGCACATAGCTGGAGGCAGAGTTAGATCATTTCAGAATAATTAATATCCCCAGCGGTTTATATACCCCCCCTGGGGCTATATATAACTAAGCATTTGTTGAAGCTGTTCTGATGTATGTTAGCAGCCAAACTGGCACGAAGATCAAGGGAGAGCAGAGATACCCTAAACCACATTTCGTATTTGTACTTCTGGCCAGTCCTGAGAACAGGTCACATTCATTGAATCCATACTTCATGAGATATACATCTGAACTCAGGCTAACACTTTATCCAAACCCACATTTTGTCACAGGATAAATTCAGTGTTGTGGGCCAGACCTAAATTTGATGGCACTCCAGTCTGCAGAGCACAAGGATGATTTTGTGTTAGTTTGGCCAAGTTAGATATGAAGCCTAGACAGTATAGATGTAATATATAAGTTTGTGGTGTTTTGTGAGGTGAAGGAAAATTTTATGGGAAATCAGACTGTCTTCACAGAATTTCTTATGAAGTCTATCAAAGAGCAGTCTAGCCATTTGCTACTTATTTTCATGATTTGGTAACACTAAGCTGTTAAGGAAGCTTGAGACGCTAACATAATGATTCTTATTACTCTTTTTTTTTTTTTTTTTGACTTCTCATCTCTCATTAACTTCATCCATAGATCTTAAAGCAGAAGAGAGCAGTATCATCTTCATATTAGGCAGATATAAAACAGAAAGCATCAGAATGTTTCCTGAGGATAACTAGCAGGCCACTGGAAAATAATTGCAGAAGCTGTTTTTTTAAGCTCTAGGCCAGGCTTCTTTACATGAAACAACGCCCCTTACATTGGAACTAATAAAAAGTGTGTGCACATGCATTCAAGCATGTCTAAATCATCAGGATGTTGACATGACAGCATTTAATTTTCCAGACTAAATTATATTCCATTTCCATTGCATGGTGTCTTAAAAGCTGGTAGAGGATATGTTCTCAGGCAATATATTTGCTTTCAGTGGCATGGAGACTGAATATATACCTGAAAAGTTGTATCAGTCACAAGGGTAAGCAGATCCCAATGCTGCTAGCTGGCCTGAGTTCTTGCTGAATTGTTCTAATCAGTGCTCAATACATTGCATGACAGAATTCAATGCTATAGGCTACATCCTGATTAATTTTTACTTGATATTACATGTGTAGGCACAGATACAAAATAATATAGTGTTGTGACTTGACTCCTCATTTTAGTTGGCAGTGTTCAAAAGCAGACAGAGTATGAAAACCCAGGTAAAATTAAGCGCTTAGAAGTGAGTAGTTAATGAGGAAATAAATAGGGGGCCAGCTGAGAGCGTATTCTGTTACAAACAGGTAGAAAGATGATTATTCTCTGAAGAATGAAATGTTTTGAGTAAGAAATATAAGATATGAATCATGTGGTACTGTGGTAATAAACTCAGAAGATTACCCAGTAAAGGAACAGAACTTAAATAAATGCTCTGTATTTACTGGGCCCCGAAGCTTTGGACTTAACAGCTCAAGAGCTTTGTATTTCACTTTTAGAGACTGCTGAACTAGTTAAAGGGAAGTTTGGAAAAACATATTTAAAGAGCATTTAAAAAATGAGAGCTTGCATATGCCAAACATTACTCCATGGAGACTTGGAAAGGCCAAGAAATAGGCTCTGCAGAGAGACCACCTTGCACGGCGTATATTATGCACTGCCCTCAGGCTCTGCACACAATCCAGGCACTGTCAGTGACAGCTCCACCAATTCTGGCTTAAGAGTACCGGGAACTGCTTTTGGCTGGGGCTGTAATACTTCATTGCTTCCATGGCTTCCTCTTGTTTGAGATATAGTAAAGCAATCAGAAGATATTAACTGTATTTCACATGTCTCTGTCCTGGAGAAGTTCAAGGGGGATGAACAGAGGATCCTCCTCTTCTCACCTGCTTTCCACTTTACAAGGCTGTTAAATGTCATTCTGTCTAAGGTAATTTAAGATACAACTACACTGTCTTTAAATTAGGCTTGCTTGCACTCAAAGTTTGATTTGAGATTTTGGAGCCAAGTGGCTTGAATATCTTTAACCATACAGTCTGTACAGCTAAGGCTTGACAGGGGACATGCTTGGCTTTCCCAGAGTACAGTTAACACGTAAACCAATACATGGGCAATAGAGTTATGAGAAATTTCTACCTGAATGTGAGCTGTGAATGAACATGATAATGCAGATACATTCTTACCTCTTCTTTATCACTTTTAGATTTATACATAATATCATTACAGAATGAAAATTAGAAAATCATAAGTTTGTTATACAGAAGCTTTAGACAGACTTTTCATCAGAGTTAAAATGTGTTTATTCTATAGAATGCAAAATATATAAAAATATATTTTATGTCTCTGTATTGTAGAAACAATCTCTTCTGTCTAAACCAGTGAGCTTCCATCTGTGTCAGCTCCAGACAAACCTAGATAAACTGATATGTAGCCTCTCCTTTTCTCCTTCAGCCATGTCATCATTAATAGCCCATTTATCTGCTTCTCCACTTTCTTTAACGTTGCCTCCTATATACTGTGATCTGCAAACCCATCCACAAACATATCACCCTTTCTCCACTAAAGTTACTCAGCCATCTCTGCTGTCAAGCCTAATGTCTTCAATTGCTTCCCTTACTCACCTATGCCACACACAAGTACCCATGGAAAGGGTACATAACAGTGTCAGTGTTTTTCCCGCCAGGTTCTCCACCCTCTCCTTACTATTTCCTATCCTTCTTGATTTATGTTAGTCTTCTACATTGCTAGGTTAAAGATTTTGTCATTTACAGTATTGCTGACCTCAGACACTCGAAAGGAATGTATTAGACCCTGAATAATAATGAGCTTGGTTTTAAAAATCTATATTTGCATGATCATGTTTATTCATTTTATTTTCCCTCAATTTTACATGAGACTTTACAGTTAACGTTTTAACTGTGAGGGCTAAGGTGTTTGGTTTTTTTTTTTTTTTTTTTAATATGAAAGCTGAGATTCTTATATACAAATATTATTCTAGGAGCTGAAGGTTAGAGAAAATATCAGATATCCCAAAAGCTGTGATTAAATTGAAATACAGTATTTATTTTGTGGAAATGTTTGTTTGAATACTAAAGTTTTACTGCACCGTTATTTATCCCCCAGGATCCTAGAGCTCAAAGCTCTCCTTTTGGCTGAATTCTTTGTTTACTGATCAAGAGATGATAGATCCATAAAAGCTGAACCTCTGATGAAGTTCTCCACCCTTTGAGGAAGAGGAAAGAAGGCCAGACTGTCACCCTTTCAAAGCTATTTTGTACTTTGTCAATTAGATATCAAAGGAAGTGTTCACAGCAGCTTACCAGTCTTTCAACCTCTTTTCGTTTCTTACACAGCTGAAACATCTTGAAACTGGGCATACAGAGAGTGAGAAAGAGGATTCCTAGCTAAGACTGAAAATTTTGTTGCATGAAAATCCTGTGATGCAGATCTCTGAGGGAAGACTGAGAGGTGGACCTGGACCTTAGATGTGTTATGAAAATACTGTTGTATCTGGAGAGAATGAGAGTAAATGGGAAAACAAATAGCTCCCATGCCTAATTCCCAATGACCATAATACTAAGTAGTAGCAGGTGTGTTCCATTAATGTGCTGTATCACCATTATATACAAAGGATTTAGTACTGGAAATCTGATGGTCTGGTGCTATCAAGAAGTCCAAATCTGCTTTCATGGCTTTACTTTTTAATGCATATGGTGGGAGAGAGGGAATCTAATACAGTGAGTTCCTGCGGGTGTCTAACTAAAAAGAGCAGCCTGGTAGATGTGGTTGTAAGCAAATATATTTTATTAATTGCCCCCACCCATTCAAATGATAACCATAAATCTTTCTTGCAAGTTTGTTAAACTAATCCCAAGTCTTTCAAATATTTATACCTATGATTAATATATGTAATAATACTTTCATTAATTTTAGTGGCAGTATGCTATGCATAGCATTAAATGATTATGGTTTTGATAGGTTATTATTTTATTAGGTACAAATGAATAAATGCAAAAGGTCAAATCCAGATGGGCAGATTTCAATTCTTGGTCAGGAAAACTCACAGGGAAAATCAATGTACCAGGTTTAATGTGATTGAAAATGTTCCAAATTTTGTAAAATATATTTAGGACGTTGTGTTTAGGACCTGGTTGCATTTGCTGCATTATGCAGCAAAGGTTAGTGGGGGATATCTTTGTGGTGCAAAGCTATAGACTAAATAATTCCAAATAAAGATCACAATGTACAAGTGGTGAAAGTCCTTAAATTCATCCCAACTATTGCATTGTGTGAAGAAAACATCTGTCTGATCAGTCTAGATGCAGCTCTGGCATGTGAACCTACACATCATCCTGCATGAGGAACAGCAAAGGGTTTTGCAGTAGTAGAAAGAACATCTTTATGTAATTTTCAAAGAATGGCTAGCTGATATTTTAAATGATTATATGACAAAATTATTAGATTGAGTGGAGGAAACTTACTTCCAATATCTGGCAGTGGAATGCAATTTCAATTCAACAGCAGTGGTGCTCTTGTGAGATTTACCAAAGGGGAGCACTTGAAAAGATAAATATCAAAGGAAGGTGGTCTAGGCTGTGGGAATCATGTAGATAAAATTCCAAATCTGGATGAGCAGTATCCGTTGCTGTCAGCTTTTTGGCCTCCTTTCATTTCATCCAGAATACAGCTGCAAAGATTTTCTATCTTTCTCTTTCCCTATTTCCTTACATATTAAGTTCAAGCTTCTCTTCCTCCTCATTTTCAAAACACTTCACAGGTCCACTCCTGGTTGCACCACTGCCCTCCTCACCTCTTCCTGCTCTCTGCAGCCTGCCAGCTCTCCTTTCCTGACTGCTCTCTTTGTCTTCTAAACCCACTGAACATTTTGCACCTTTTTTGCTATGCCACCCTGTAGGTCTGGAACAGCTTTCTGATTATTCCAGGCCAAACTCAGTTCCTCTGCTGCCCTCAAACCCTTCTTTAAAAATCCCTCACGTTGATATTTTGGAATGTCAGGGAACAGACTTTCTTCCCTTGATTTGATGAATAGAGGGATAACTTCCACGTGTAATTTCTGGCAGCCCACATCCACATAGGAAAGAAGAGGAGATAATGCGCCAGAGTTCATGAATGAAGGTATAACGGGTCTCAGTACTTAGCAAACCACTGCAGGTCAGGAATGGAGGCAACTACATGATTTTAAACATGTGGAGTTAAAACAATCTGAAAGGGTTTAGGGACACTCTTACTCGGTTTCTTTCAGCCTTGATTTTGTGTAATTTAAACCATAGCTTACTTTGAAGCCACATAAACCACTCCAATCAATATGAAGGTGACATGCAGCAGGTTGCATGAATTAATAAATTACTCTTTTATACCACTTTTTGTCATTGCACGTGAAAGCACTTTACAGGGAACATGGCTGGAGTGTTCCCACTTTGAAGAAGGGGAGACTGAAGTACAGAGAGTTGAAATCCATTTCCAAGGACACAACAGTTGGTAGCAGAGAGGTAGAAATAAATCCAGGTCCTCTGAATTCCAGCTTTGAGGTGTATCCACTACAGCATGTGGCCAACTGCCTATTGTATCCTACTTCCAGCAAAGCTTTATAACTGTAGTAGGTAACGAGAGAACAAAATTCAGTGGTCAGATCACGAGGTCAGTTTTCCTATCAGGTTAGAAGATGTTTATGAACTGGGCCATAAGGTTCAGAATAGTCTTCTAAAGTCAAGCACACAAAAGCTTTTGTCTTTTTTTTTTTTTCTCCAAACAATTGAATTCACATTTTTGTTACATCTGGGTAAGTAAATCCCCTAAATGGGTTCTTTCCTCTAAAAATGAAAAAGAAGTCAGAAACATTTCCTAATGAGGAAACATTTCCTCATTAACATTGGCTTTTAACATTTATGTTAAAAGCCAAATATCCTCCACTTCAAGAATGAAGAATCATTATCCCTAGTTAGTGGCTCGTGCCCATTGCTTTCTAGTTCATCTGGCTGGGTTAAGTAGGAAAACAATTTTGATTTGAACACTTTTGGAGCCATCAGGAAAAAAATCTCTTTGGAAAATGAGAAAATCAGGTAATGCTTTACTTGTGCACTCACGTGTAGTCATTTATGAATTCCAGTAACAAGGGCAGAAGACTGAAATAAAAGCACCCATTTTAGACAGCTGTAAATAAAATGGAAATACAGTCCTGCTGACCGAAAGAGCTGATGGCACTCTTTTTTTTTGGTTTGCCACTGAAAGAAGCTCTTGCCTCTCACATATGCTTTACAATGAAACTGTGTTCGGGCTAGATAGTGCTGTAAGGTCAATATATATATTTGGAAAAGAAAACTTGTGGAAGACATATGAACAATTTCCTTTGTTTAATACAGAGGATTGTGTTGGGATCTCCTAAGAGAATGTATTGGTGGTTTGATTCAGAAAATGATAAAAATGTGACCTTTTGAGAACCAAAGGTTAATCTAACAAAACAGCATCCAGAGGAGATGTTATAACTACTCAGAAGCCCCACAGAATAGCCTGAGGCAATAACTCCTGAACAGTGAAGATAGTGGCCCAAGTAGGATAAAAACTTTTTATTTTTGATAAAAAATGTATTTCTAGCTGGAATATAGACTTTAAGTCAAGGTTACATATGCTGTCAGCAAATTACATATAGGTTCTGTGCTTAGGTCCCCTGGGTTCTCAGGCACTCTGGAAGTAAAAATTAGTCACTCTGTGAGTTTTAGGGTTTTATTACATTTAAAAGGAACGTGAATAGTTCAGTCTACCTTGTGTGTTTTATTTTGATGTCAAAGATACAATTATTAACTTTTTGCTGTTGAATGTTAGTTTGTAGAATATGCAATTCATACCATAATTCACACAGAGCAGTGTGCAAAGTCCCTGTAAAAACTGAACAAATCAGAGCGTAAGTACAACAGTGGATTATCTTTTTAACTAATGTTAATTAATTATATTTTAAGTGATATTTAAAAATATTAAAATCTTGTGATTCTGAAACACCATAACACTGGTTTTGGTAGTATGATGATAGCAGCTAGCAATCTTGTCCTCCTAAACAATTGAGCAGACATTATGAATGAGGATAGTATACAGTTCCCTCAAATACTTCTTAAAACTGTGGTGGTATTTACTTATATATAATTTTTTTAGGGTGCCCAGAAGGTTTTCTTTGTAGGCATAGGTGGGTTTTCTGCACAGGTTTTCTACAGAGGTAAATTCTGTTACTGTAAAGTCCTAAAATATTGATGATTATTGCAGGATCTGATTTACACAGACAGAACAGAGCTATACATCATAATGGGCTAAATAGGTGGGTTTAAAATTACTATAATATGATTCTGTGTCCTGAAATTTTCTGGATAAAAACTTAAAAAACCTAAAGATTTCATGTGCACTTGAGGTTAAAAAAAATCAAAACCTACATAAAGTTAACCTAGAATATTCTTTTTGTAGCACAAAAAATTACATGGATCCCACATCCGTCCAGCAACCCTTTGCAGGCTATTTCATTACTAAGAAAGCCAGTAGTTTGCAGTCAATATTTTTTTGCCAATGGTGCATCTTATAGCCAGGCTGCTTCCATCCCTGCATGAATTACCTCCAGCCGGAACAGTGCCACCTGCACTCCTGACCCTTCTTGCCCTTCTTCAGCTCTTGACTGGATACTTTTTAAAAGTGTCACTATAGACTGTGATGTAAAAGAAGAGCATTGGCAAAATGATTAAATCTAAGTAGAGGAACAGATGTTTGCTCTCTGGAAATGTTTAATCATTTGGGATCGGGTAAACCAATTACTTTGTTTTTCAGTTTTGGCTTGACTGCAGTTCTCCATGAACTCTATGATTAGTCTTTTATACTTCCACCAGCAAAAATCTTTTCTTCTTGACAGATGTTGACAGGAATTATCAAAACATGAATATAGCCTGAAAGTGTCTCCTGCTATTTCTAGCAAATCTGTATTAGACACCTGATTCTTTTTTTTCTTTTTCCTTTTCTTTTTCTTTTTCCTTTTCTTTTTCCTTTTCTTTTTCTTTTTCTTTTTCTTTTTCTTTTTCTTTTTCTTTTTCTTTTTCTTTTCCTTTTTCTTTTTCTTTTTCTTTTTCTTTTTCTTTTTCTTTTTCTTTTTCTTTTTCTTTTTCTTTTTCTTTTTCTTTTTCTTTTTCTTTTTCTTCTTCTTCTTCTTCTTCTTTTTCCTAGTGAAAATACTGCAATTATCACTGGCTGCTTTAAATCAGTCTCTTTAAATCAGTTGCTCTAAGAACTGATCAATACTGTACAGGTGAATGTTTTGTTAAGTACCTGCAATATGTAGTTTGACCTTCAGAATTCTTCTTGGTAAGTACTTATTTTTGAATGTCCAAGAAGAGTAATGCAAATTATTTTCAGTAGCCTTCCCAGTTTACAACATCATATTGCATATCTGGGTGCATTAATGTTTAACAATGTTAGTATATAACTACATATAAATATATAAATATATTCCAACAATGTTAGTATATAATTATAGAACAATGTTAAAATATAACTTTTAAAAGGGTCCAGATGACTCATGATAGACAAACTTGAATGAATGGTAAAGCTGAGCACTAAAAATTCTTGAGAAAAATGTACTTTAGTTTCTAGTTCAACTAACATAAAAATATATACTAACCAGCATATAATAAGGGAATTGGGCATACAATTTAGAAATACAAAAAAAGGCTAGAAAAACTGATCTTTTTATGTGTCCCATATTCCTTCTTCCTCAGCTGTGTATGTCATATAGGGCATTTGGAAGGAAAGCCATCTAAACTTGGACTTACTAAGAATATATTTACCTCACAGAAATATTCCTGAAGAACTTGAGAAAATGCGATGTGTTTTGCATTTGAAAGTGAAAAATAGCACTTAGTATGCAAAGTGGCCGTATGTTTATTGTTGACAAATCAAGGTACATGATCTCTTTGGTGCTGGGCTTCTAAAGTACACTGTGTTTCTCTCTTCACTCCTTCCTGGAAAGAAACAAATCATGCTGAAGTGCAGTTCTTATATCTAAGCAATGTTTAGGGTGATTAGCCTCCTCACTATATTTAACTGTCTCATCAACAGGAAGGGGGCAAATGCACTTGGTTTCTCCTCTTTTTAATTAATTACCCAAGTGAGTTAGTGCCTGTGCAAGAAAACCAGGCAGACAGCAGAATGAGTACCTCTATAGGTAAAAAAAGGCTTCATGCAGCTCCAGGACCAATGCTGTGGAGTAGTGTATCTGGTCTTCCAACAACACAGATAACAGGGATAAAAAGAGGTGGTGGAAATAGTAATAATTTAATCTATAGCTTTACTCTATTACTGAAAAGTTGAACTTTTTTCTGAGTTTCATTGTAAAGGTTGTAGGCCTCTACGAGACTATCTTTCTGTATGAAGCCCATAGCACATCTTTAAAACATTTATCAATTTGTCAGATTCAGTTGAAATTGGTCAATGTATTCCAGAGTTATTTAGAGGGCACATACACAGACAGACACATAGAACTATCTCTTCTATTTCCTTAGAAATCAGCCTAAAAAGAGGAGCTGAAGTTAAGTCCCTTACTTTCTCTTTTGTTCCAAAATAAGTGACCTAGCTATCAAAAATGCTTGAGTAGATATCAACCCTCATTAAATCAGAAATGTGATGCTTGGGGGAAAAGAGTAAGAAATATTTCTGAAGCTGTTGAATGCCTAATATACAAGAAAGTCCCTGCTTACCATCCACAGTTAAAGAAGAACTAAACTTACCAGTACTCTCAAGCTAATTTCCTGGGATTTAATGTACCATTATTGCTTTTAATTGTATAGATAACCCTACCTGCCATACCTCTTCTGTATTCTTCTCCTGGGACTCCTGGGATAATACTTATTTCAGCTTTCAATAGGCTGTGTATCAATGATACAGATTATTATGCTTTCTCTGCAGTTATATCAAGAAATCATTTACATTAACACTACACATAAAAACCTCAGCAAACATCTCTATGGTTTGGCAAATCAAACAGCAGAGTGAGGTTCAGGAAGCAAAGACATGTTAAAATAAAATCACTTGCTCTGTTACCTTAAGCAAACTACTGCCATTTGTTCCTCTCTAAAATGGCAATAATGATAAAGGATTTCTCTGTAAAGTGTATTGGGCTTTACAAATAAAGTGCAATAAGAAAAAAGTAAAGCATGATTATGAAATTATTTATTCAAGTGAATATGGTTTAATATTCATAGACAGTCATAGAAGATGTAATGAATAGAAATTGGTCTCTTCTGCCAACACCATCACTATAAGCATATCCAGACTCAACAAGCTCGTTGAAAAAATAAAGTATCAAATACATGAAAGGTGTCACATTGCACAGTTTTGTGAAGATTAAAAAGTTCTGGTCCTTCTAGCAAGTAGGAGAGGAGTTTAATAATCCGACATTATTACTCTTTAAACATACTTTCCATTGAAACTGTAAAGAATAACACAAGTAACCTGACTGGAATAAGCTTTGAGTATTCATATTGGTAAATCGGAATTGATCTGAACCCTGTCTGAATGTAAGATGGAAGGCTAATCCTTTTGCCATATGGTTTGGAAACCCTATTACCCTTACAGTCTCAGATGTTCATCTCAAGTGTTCACTATGGTGGTGCAATATAGACAATCCCCTGTGGCTTATTAATTAGCTTAGATGTTAGAGAGATAACTGAACTGTTATTAAAACAGAAGACTTGAGAATTGCCCAAGTAATAGCAAAAAGAGAGATCTGGAAGGAATGAGATGTGCCTTCTGAAAGAATTGGTAATGGGAGCTAACAACTTCAGAACCATTAGGAAGAATCGTGTTCTCTGCTAGGAAAACAAGTGGGAACAATTTTGCACAATTTGGCAAACAGTCATTAATTATACTGAAGAGACAGGAAATATAGAATAGATTTTTAACTTTATGTGGTTTATACTATGGTAACTTAAGGATAAATTGTTTAAATAACTTTAAGGCATGGAACTTAATGAAATAGGGGAAAAATGGTTTGTGCCCAGGATAAACTTGTCAGCGCAGAACACAGGGGCCTCCGCTGACTTATCAAGCAGACTTGCAGAAGGCAATATAAAAAGATTTTTTGACATGTTAATTTCTTGATTGGTGACTATTAGGGGATTTGTATCTATATTATTAAGCATTCTCTAATCTTTCTATTGCATACAAATATAAAAGTGATTTCTGTGCCTCATAAGCTACTATTCTTCAACAATGAACTGTGAATAGATATCATACATTGGAGTATCAAATATCAGAGATATTGCTTATAGACCAAAGTTTATTTTAGCCTGATTCTATTTTAAGAATAGAACTGAACTTCCACTCCAGGGTGAAATTTTCCTCACATTTGACTTCAAAATTTTCAGTTGGGAAAAAAAAAAATCTGCAAACAAAAAATAATAATGAATTATAGGAACAGTAATCTTTGCAACTGCCTTGGAAAGTAGCATTTAGCTTTAATGACACTTTAATATGTTTCCAAATATGAAGAAGAGAAGAAAGCCTGTTAATTAAGGACCTTGAGGTGCAGGAAAAATGCATACTTTTTCAGTGAGTTATTCCAAATAAGCCTTCTTGCAAGCTTGCAAACTAAGGTATTCACTAAACTTTGTTCTTATCTGTGAAGGTAAACATTATTCTAAATACTTGTAGCATTAGGACTTTACATAATAACTGCAAAAAGCTTTCCAAACACTCTAGAAAAACAAACCATAGAGTAGAAGACAATCTGAGGTAGGAGTTCTGAAAACACACTCACAAAACATTCCATACATTTCAAGGATTATATGTGGAATTTTTTTAGTACACATGCAAAACATGCTACAGCTGAGTCACAAAAAAAATATACCTTTCCCACTCAAAGCCACACTGGTACATTTATTGATAATGTTTCCTTTAAATCATCAATGAATAATTCAAATCTTTCTTTTCATTTTTATGATCAGTGATTGTGTCTTTACAATTATTTCATAGTAGTATCAATAATGATGGCAGTATTATACTATCTTTATATAATGATCCAGGAAATAGTGATACCAGTGGCTAACCTCCAGTACGTGCCATGAATATTACCACATTATTACATTTTAATAAGAATTATTTCTAACATTTTCTTTTCATTAGCACCACAGCTAACTGTTCAGATTTGATTGTGGGACATAGGAGAGCCTTTGTGGTTGCACATCTTCTTTTCCTAATGAGATTAAGGCTATGCTTGTCTACATTTTCCGTAGTGTTGAAATAGGAGAAGTGTATATATTGAAAGCTTTGTCCTTTCTAAGTACCACATCCACCTGAAACTCAGTTCTCACTGAATTAATCACTGTAGTGACAAATAATCTGAACAGATATTTCTTTAGAAAATGTCAAGCCAGATTTTTAAAGTATCTTGACAGCCAACTTAATTTTTAGGTATTTTTAGGAATAATGGAGTGTCCCATTAGGTGCCCATTTACTTTATTAGTTATGTATATAGCTTTTTCTAGTTCCTAGTGCAGAGAATCTAATCAGGAAGACAAAACAAGGAGAAACAGTCAAAAAGAGATGTGTGACCCCCACAGGTGTCAGTGAATGACTGAATCAGGAACTACACAAAAATGTTTTTCTCTTGAACAAACTGCTTTGCGATTTGTTTCATGGTCTTATTGCTAATGCAGCCCTCTCAGCAATGTCCAGTAAGTTCGTAGGGCTGCATGTTTACCCCAATTTATAGTTGTAAGCTATATACTGGAACAGCGATAAGATACCACGAGATGGGTACCAGGAGTAGATAAACTGATTACATCCCACTCAGTGTTGCTAGATGTAGAGTTATTTGTTCCAAGTAAGTGTAGGCATCTGAGACATTTAAACTAGGAGCCAAGTTTCCCAAAGATGTTTCTATAATCAGTGGAGAGACGCAAACCCTTTCCATGGTAATTTAGGCTGAATTTCTGGCAGTTCTTTAAATCCACCTGTTAGAGATACTGCCTTCTTCAGATGCCTGGTTTTGTTCCCTGAGCATGGATGAACCTAAGGTGGGTAGGCTGTCATATTAGCACCTGTAGCTGGAGGAATGAATCCTGCCCTTAGTGCCCATAGCAGCTGTGTGCTGAGGCTCTGAAGGTGGGACATGGGGAGGACAGGCAGCTGAAGTCTCCTACAGTGTTTAGGTGGAGGACCTTCTCCCTATGTTTTCCCTACAGCATGATAGCTCACTGAGGTAACTCTAGCCAAAAACCACACAGAGTGTAACATGGGCATGACATATCTGTATCCAGGGAAGAAAATTCTTCCTATTTCACTGAGTTCCAGAAGATTTTCCTATTTTACTGATTCCCAGATTTCCAGAAGAACAATTGTCCTTGCTCTTGGCATTGGAGTTGTGTCTTCTTATTCAAGCAAGAAATGATTGGGACAATAAACAAAAATTACCACGTTGTGTTTGCTTTTAATAGTCTTGTATTAGACACACAATAAATTGAAGGACATGTTGTTCTTAAAGGAAGACACGTCGGCTGTTTCTTAGATACCTAGTCCACCACAGCAGGATATTTAAGCATGCGTTTTTAGGCAACCCAGCTTCAAGTACATGAAGTATCAAGAAGCTGGTAGTAAATTTTTGACAAATTATTTTTATTTGATAAGAACAACAGTGACTTTTAGAAGGTTTTGCATCCTGATTTTTCATTCTGTGAATGTTTGAATAATGCAACAGGAAAAAACTGTTTGGATTGATCAACTTCCAGTCTGTAAGATTTTGATAAATTTCTATCTTTGAATGTCAGCAATGTGTAATGACAATTAATGCAACTACGTAGAAGATGGAGAAAAATGATGAAATAACAGAAAAGACCAAGTTTCTTTTGAAAGGAGAGCTAATAATAGTCAGCTAGATCTGATACTTTATTCTACAAAGAACAGACACACTGTTCTGATACTCTGAACAGATTTGAACAGACAGAGTCATTCCTGTGTTTGTGTTTCTGTGCCTCTCTTCAAAGGCTCACTGCCTCCCTTTGTTTAGAAAGTGGTATCTAAACAATAGGTTTCTGCCAGGGTTATGATCCCAATTTAGGCTTTGGAACTTCACCAAAACTCAAGAACCTTTCAAGAACCTTAAAATATTCATGCTAATATTTGGTGTAATGAGACTAATTTGTCACTGGAAATATTCGGGAACTATTGGTCACTTCTTTAACTGTCACAATGTGACCTGTGACCATTTTATACTGATTTGAAAATATTATTTTAACTGAAGCTGAGGTAAGAGAATATTTGGTACAAAATAAATTGCATTTCAGGGAAAAAATAACCTCTTCTATAATACTAGCTTCAGTAAATGTGAATTTACAATTAAACAACAGATTTTATTTTAAATTTCTTAGCTGTTAATAACTGGAATCATAGAATCATAGAATGCTTTGGGTTGGAAGGGACCTTTAGAGGCCACCCAGCCCAACCCCCCTGCAGTGAGCAGGGACAGCTTTAACCACATCAGGTTGCTCAGAGCCCCGTCCAGCCTGGCCTGGAATGTTGCCAGGGATGGGGCCTCCACTGCCTCTCTGGGCAACCCGTTCCAGTGCATCACCACCCTCATTATAAAAAATTTCTTCCTTATATCTAGTCTAAATCTACCCTCCTTTAGTTTAAAACCATTATTCTTTGTCCTGTCACAACAGGCCTTGCTAAAAAGATTGTCCCCATCCTTCCTGTAGGCCCCCTTTAAGTACTGGAAGGCCGCAATAAGGTCTCCTCGCAGCCTCCTCTTCTCCAGGCTGAACAACCCCAACGCTCTCAGCCTGGCCTCATAGGAGAGGTGCTCCAGCCCTCAGATCAATTTTGTGGCCCTCCTCTGGACCCGCTCCAGCAGGTCCATGTCCTTCTTGTGCTGAGGGCCCCAGAGCTGGACGCAGTGCTCCAGGTGCGGTCTCAGCAGAGCAGAGTAGAGGGGCAGAATCACCTCCCTCGACCTGCTGGCCACGCTTCTTGTGATGCAGCCCAGGATACGGAAGCAGACATCTAATTCATGCAGCTAAATTTACTCGTCAAATGAAGTGTCACTGAAGTCTTTTTAAATCTTTGAACTACATTAACCATTACTTTGAACTATGTTAGCCAATTCTTGTATAAACCAAGTTATGTGGCTTGTAGCACCACACTAGAGAATTTCTGCTGTCTGTCTTTATATAGAATGGAACAAGGCAAATGTAACCACGTAATTATTAGTTATGCGAATATGTACAAACTTGGTCCAAGAAGCAAACATTTCCAATGTTTGCACAACAAATAAACATCTGGTCTCCAAACTGGCTAAAGCCAGTTGAGAAAACATCCCCCTTAACACTTTATTATTTTCTCCAGAATCCCCTGTAAATTTTGGTTCATTACCTTCACAAAACACTCAGCTGAACCAACAGCTGCCACAAGCTGAAGTGTGCATACACCTTAAAGGCGATTCACTGCTGGTGGCACTGAACAACAGTGTTTTTCCAATGGCAAAAGTGAGTAGGGAAGACTGCAGCACTGGCAGGCAGAGGAGACCAAAGGCCTTCAATCAGCAGAAGTGTGTATGTCCTTGGCTCTTTGAAGGCTGTGACAAATTATATAAACTTGGCATTGAGGACTTGGCATTGCAGACTTGGCATTAGATGTATGCTGTCAAGTACGAAAGGTACAGGCATATGGTAAGCACTCAAATATCAGATGCTCAAGTGTATGGGAAGAAACTATGCAGAATTGGGAGCAGATGTTCCTTCAGGTTGCATGTGTATTTAGGTCCTATGGAAAGGCCCACAGCTTTAATGACAACTACTAACATATAAACTATGCAAGTTTCTATAAATTCTTCCTCACCTGTAGAGCTTTCTGTGTAACTCAGCCATTTCCTCAACATCTCAAGATAGTCTTGTCCTTTCTGTATAATTAGACAGGACAGCTACAGAAAAGGTCATAAGGCTGATCTAATTCTCTAACCATTTAAAATTGTGTTTCTTAACAAAAGAGTTGGCTGATGTAATTAAAATTACATTGGTGTTTTTGTTTTTTTTTTTTTTTCTAAAACTTCAAATTAGTGACAAGGATCTGTAGAAGAGATTGGGAAGCTTATAGAGTATAGCTTGGTTTTAGAGTAAAATATCTTCAGTCAGAAAAATATCCTATGAAGGAAAAAAATTACTTCAAAAAGCTAGTGTTACTGTTTTCCCTATTTCAGAAAGGCGGACATAAACAATTCTGTTTCATTCATTTTGGACTTCTGTTGCAATATATGTGATCTCTTTTAGCCATTCACTGGTGTAAGGAAAGTGTTTTTGTTTTTTTTTTTTTAAGAAACTGTTCTACATATTCTGTTGTTTTTCCAGGAAGTTCTCTTCTAAATAGAACTTATTTGAAAGAAGGCTAAGGATAATAGGGATTGAAACACAGCAAAAAGCTATCTATTTGTGGGTGACTAGCAGGTCAATGACATTTTTTAGGACCTGACCCAGAAGTTTCTACTCAGATGACTTATCACAATGGACTCCTTGGAAATTTTGTCCAAAAGACCTCCAATCATTTTTGTTTGTTTGTTTCCTTAATATAGTGGGTTATATTATGCAATTCTTGCTAGATATCTGTATTGGGTTTGAGTAGTGAGGTTTTGGTAGCTGAGGGGCTACAGGGGTGGTTTCCATCAGAAGCTGCTAGAAGCTTCCCTTATCTCCAATAGAGCCAATGCCAGCTGGCTCCAAGATGGACCCGCTACTGGCCAAGGCCAAGCCCATCAGCGACAGTGGTAGTGCCTCTGGGACAACATATTTAAGAAGGGAAAACAAACAAACAAACAAAACCAACAGGAAACAAACTGCAGCTGGGGGGGAGGAGTGAGAATATGTGAGAGAAACAACTCTGCAGACACCAAGGTCAGTGAAGAAGAAGGGGGAGGAGGTGCTGCAGGCACCAGCACAGAGATTCCCCTGCAGCCCCTGGTGCAGCCCATGGTGAGGCAGCTGTGCCCCTGCAGCCCATGGAGCTCCACGGTGGAGCAGAGATCCACCTGCACCCGGGGAGGGCCCCACGCCGGAGCAGTGGGATGTGCCCGAAGGAGGATGTGACCATGTGGGAAGCCCACACTGGAGCAGGCTCCTGGCAGGAGCTGTGGACCCGTGGAGATAGAGGAGCCCAGGCTGGAGCAGGTTTGCTGGCAGGACTTGTGACCCCGTGGGGGACCCACACTGGAGCAGTCTGCTCCTGAAGGACTGCACCCCGTGGAAGGGACCCACGCTGGAGCAGTTCATGAAGAACTGTAGCCTGTGGGAAGGACCCATGTTGGAGAAGTTCATGGAGGACTGTCTCCCATGGGAGGGATCCCACGCTGGAGCAGGGGAAGAGAGTGAGTAGACTTCCCCTGGGGAGGAAGGAGCGGCAGAGATGATGTGTGATGAACTGACTGCAACCCCCATTCCCCATCCCCCTGCACTGCTTGGGGGGAGGAGGTAGAGAAAAATCGGGAGTGAAGTTGAGCCGGGGAAGAAGGAAGAGGTGGGGGGAAGGTGTTTTTAAGATTTGGTTTTATTTCTCATTACCCTACTCAGTATTGATTGGTAATAAATTAAACTGATTTTCCCTAACTCGAGTCTGTTTTGCCCATGACAGTAATTGTTGAGTGACCTCCCTGTCCTTATCTCGACCCACAAGCTTTTTGTTATATTTTCTCTCCCCTGTCCAGTTGAGAAGGGGAGTGATGGAGCGGCTTTGGTGGGCACTTGGCATCAAGCCAGGGTCAACCCACCACAATATCCTTAGAGCCAATGATACTAATTTGCACCTGGTTATGAGGTGATATAACTTGAGGACAGGTTATGGTGGGAACAGTAGACTTAAAAAGACACAGAAAAAAATGCAAGGCGATTCAGAAATTATATTCTGATTCATGTGAAGTTTAGTACACAACAGCAGGTCATTTATTGTAAAGTTTGGGGTAGATAGGATAAATTTTCATCTTTAAAATCGTAAGTGGCAAGAAGAGGGTGAATACTGACTGTTGTTCACCTTATCTTCCACTAAGAAAACTAGGGAACATCAAACATACTGAAAGAAAAAGGGGACAAACAAATAAACATAGGTGTTCCCTCTTAAATAAAATTATGAAGGACCTAAGCTATGGAACTTCTTGCCACAGCTTGTTGGTGGTAAATTCTGCATGAATACAGACCAAGGCTGAGGAATTTCTTGGAAGTGAAAGCCATCAGGGACATCATTTTCATCTCAGGAAGACCAGGAATCAAACTGTTGAAAGTATTATGGGGTTGTATAATTTTATTTTTACTCTCTTCTTATGTTTTCTTTAGACATTCACATCTAGACTCTATTGGAAACAATTTACTGGGCTAAACGGACTTTTGATCTAACAAGTCTCTCAATGACTAGAAAATGTGTTGGTAAAAATTCTTTGATATGATACATTTAAATCGTATTAATCAAGATTTTTAGCAAATATTTTCCAGTAAAATTTAGATAGTGGACCTGGCTTCAGTCTATGAAAGGTAAAAAAATCTTAAAAAAAAAATCATAATGAAAACCTAGAAAACTGATTGTCTGATTGTGATAAATTTGCAAAAGCTATAATTTCTCCTGAAACCATAACAAGACCTTGAAAATACAGGAATAAAACCTAAAGTGTAATGAAGACATTGTTTTAGGAGAAAACTGTTCAATATTTTTATAGATGTTTATCTGTTTTGGTATTTCATGCCTTTTGTGCTGTATCTTCCCATGTTAGTCTTTCCTTTGAAGTTCTGAGTTAAACAAGCACAGAGGCCAGAGCGATGCATTCTCATTTCAGTCACACCTTTGGCTTTCAGTAGTCCTCATTTCAATTTGTCCACAATTCATTGTCAAGATCTGGCTGAGATTCTTTTGGTCTTGCTTGGTGAGGCCAACTTTATTGCTCCAGTATGAACAGCTATGAAGTCTAGGAAGTGTGATAACAAAACCAGAAAAGCAATTAAAAAACAGTTATAGTCTCCAACTAAGGGATTCACAGTAATTTGCATTGTTTTTCAGAGAAGCTTTTCAATTCCCCCAGGAGAAGTTATTGTTTGTAGGATTTTACTTAAAAAAATTCCAATATTTATTGAAATAAATCAACACAATGAAACCTGGAACTACAGTGATGTATTTTCATTATACCTCACAGCTACATTTCTTGCTTTTTCCACTAGGTCTTTCCAGTAATTTAGCATTAGGCAGAGCTAGGTATGTGAAGAAAACTATTGTTTCTTATTTGTATCACTGATTTTTGGTTTGTATTTTCTCTCAGCGGTTACTGAAATCCATGGTTTCTTTCTTCCATTCAAACAGCCTACTACAATCTCATCTCTGTGTTAGTGGCACAGCACCTTGCAGCCAGAGGGCCCTCTGCACATAAGTCAGGCAACAAGCATTTCTCTAATTCACCTTCCCTCTTCATCCCCCAGCTGCATGCTGTATTACTGTCGTTCCCCTCCATGGAAACAGAGCATATTATCTGCACTATCCTTAGCACAGAATTTCCATAAGAATTAAATATGAACTTTTGGCTGCAGGAACATATCCTTTTATAAATTGACTTAAAAAATAAATAATAGCTCTTCATCCCTGAATTTTCAGCAAAGGCATAAATATCAAAACCACTACGTCACTTATGCGCACTGGGTAGAAGACTTGTCTTGTTAGTCTGTGTGCAAAGGAATTCAAATGACATATTTGCTACCCCACGCCTCACCCAGGTCTTTCTTTGTAACAACAGTAGATTTTTATCCTGGGGTGGACCACACAGGATTCACAACAAAATTTCCCTGTTGCATAACACTGTTTCATTTTTCAGTAGGAAGCCAAAGACTAAATGAAACTCCATTTCAAATTAAATACCTCTTAATAAACTAAACCTTTGTGAATGATTTGCTTGTGGGCCAGGACTTTGTACCTCTATAGTTTAGGATTAGTCCAGAAGGAAACTGAATGGAGTGCAGTGGTGTGATTTATATAACATGCAGTAGGAAAAGAAAGGGTTCATCTCACTTCAGATATACAATTCATGTGTTATGAACAGCACCTTCATCAGTATATCCTTTGTATCTACAAAACGTGTTGCATAAACATTTAGGTGGCCATGGGACAGAGGCTCCTAAGTCACATTGGTAACTTACCCATCTTACCTTACCATTAAGGTGACTACTGCCCTTAGGCCATTAAAATGACAGACATTTTTAAAAATAAGTCCTAGTCCTATTCATGTAATTAAAACTTTACCACATATATCTTGATCTGTGTAGCCGCTGCACATAGCATATTGCCCCTGAATGTAGTAATAAAAAGTTGCTCTGTCTGGTTACTCTGTTACTTCTGCTGTGTTTTGGGGGGTTTGGGGAGGGTTGGTTTTTTTTGTTTGGTTGGTTTTTTGTTTGTTTGTTTGTTTGTGTTTTTTTTTTTAACTTACATTTTAATGACTAATAAAAGGTCTAGAATGAAGTTAGAATGTAGAGGCTGGCACATAATTCTCCCAACAGATCCTCTTTCTTCTGTATTTGTTGGTCCTTTGCTTGCTGTCAGTCATTTCTTAATGTCTTGGTGGTTTCTGTATCTTATTAACTAAACACTGTGACATATTCTTGAAATCAGTTTTCATATTTTGTTTGACGAAATAAGATAGCTGGCAGGCATAATAAAGATAAGTTTCATCTCAGCTTACGTTGAAAAGCTTCTGTCCCTTTAAAATGTTAGGTGTATCCAGTTAGCTAAAAACCATGCTGCAGCAATATAATATATCATCTTCCTAATAAAACACAGACTGGAATGTATGTATCTGTTTGTTGTCTTCACAGTCTCACAGCTGTAGAGAAACAGAATTTCTCCTTTGGTTCCCAGCCATAGACTTCTAGAGAATATTTCCAAAACTGTAGATTCAATTGTTTTCTGCTGTTCTTGCAGTGAAAGAAAATAGCTGATTTTGATTACATCACTTCTCTTTTAATACAAAGATTCAAAATAGAAAATACATTCAGATTCAACTGTGGGGCAGGGTACATTATTCCTCATTATTCATTTTATACCTCAGGCTAGTTGGTGCAATCAGTTGTTCCTTTTTAAAAATGGCTTGGTAAAGTTCTATGCCTGTGAAGACCAAGGTTTAAACAGCAGCATAGGAGCTAACATAGTAAGGCATGAGCTTAACATGAAAAACAGGTTTGACAGAGGCTCTTTAATTCAAAATCAAAATTCATGAAGTTTGAGAAGTCATATGATTTGACATAAACAATCACATTTCTTCTTCAGAGGGCTGGAGCACCTCTCCTATGAGGCCAGGCTGAGAGAGTTGGGGTTGTTCAGCCTGGAGAAGAGAAGGCTGCGGGGAGAGCTTATTGCAGCCTTCCAGTACTTTAAGGGGGCTTACAAGAAAGGTGGGGACAGACTTTTTAGTAGGGCCTGTTGCAATAGGACAAGGGGTTATGGTTTTAAACTAAAGGAGGGTAGATTTAGACTAGATATAAAGAAGAAATTTTTTACAGTGAGGGTGGTGAAACAGTCGCACAGGTTGCCCAGAGAAGTGGTAGATGCCCCTTCCCTGGCAACGTTCAAGGTCAGGCTGGATGGGGCTCTAAGCAACCTGGTTTAGTTGAAGATGTCCCTGCTCACTGCAGGGGGGTTGGACTAGATGACCTTTAAAGGTCCCTTCCAATCCAAGCCATTCTATGATTCTCTATGATTCTTCTAACAGGGTCTTTCATTTTATTTGGAACATTACATTCCACTGTCTATTCTTTCCTGGTATAAATTGACACAATCCATTTTATATTAAGGGACCTATTGTGATTTATACCATCTGAAGATTGGTAGTAACTATTGATGTTAGACATGCTAGTTCTGATGACTCACTAAGACAGCTGCTGCTTCATAAGATTTTTCTAGAGAGAGAATGAAAAGGAAGGATTGAAAATCTTTCCAATAAAAAAACTTAAGTGTTGTCACCCCTGGAGAAAATGGTTCATTTGTGTGTTCTTCATTGTTACCCTAAAGACAAATCCATGCTGAGGAAGGCAGAAATTCTGACCCTCTGAAGTAAGCAGATTTCATGTTAAATCATACTGGAAAGATGGTTGCTCAAACAAAGACCGTGAGAAATTTATTGTATATGGATAAATCTGTTTTCCAAGGCCCCATTTTCCCTGTGGTATGCTGGATAACATGTGAGTGCTGAAATACAATAGAAGTATACAGGAGATCAGAATCAGTTGCCATATGTGATCATTTGAAAAACTGACCAGGTTTTAGCATCCTATTAGTCACTGTCTCTGTGCATCATGAGAGGAAAGAGCTCTGCTGGGGTGATGGATTAGAATAGTTACTGGTTTGTATTTTCTCACCAAAGGAGAATCATAATAGACTGCTTCCCAGCTACATTTTTTAATTCAAAATTTACATATGTCCTGGTTTCAGCTGGGATAGAGTTAATTTTCTTCCTAGTAGCAGGCATAGTGCTGTGTTTTGGATTTAGTACGAGAATGTTGATAACACACTGATGTTTTAGTTGTTGCTGAGTACTGCTTATGCTAGTCAAGGACTTTTCAGCTTCCCATGCTCTGCCAGGTGCACAAGAAGCTGGGAGGGGGCACAGCCAGAATAGTTGATCCCAACTGACCGAAGGGCTATTCCATACCATATGATGTCATGCTCAGTATAGAAACTGGGGGGGGTTGGCTGTGGGGCAGCTGCTGGGGAACTGGCTGGGTATCAGTCTGCGGGTGGTGAGCAATTGCATTGTGCATCACTTGCTTTGTATATTATTATTATTATCATTATTATATTATTATTATCGTTACTATTTTAGTTTATTTCAATTATTAAACTGTTCTTATCTCAACCCAGGAGTTTTCTCACTCCTCCAATTCTCTCCTCCATCCCACCAGGTCAGGGCGAGTGAGTGAGTGGCTGCGTGGTGCTTAGTTGCTGGCTGGGGCTAAACCATGACAACATATTTAAATATTATTAATTAGGCAACTGTTTCAAAATTCCTGTCAAGTAGAGACACAAGGAACACATAGTGTCTGTGCATAGTCAGTATTAGTAGCTGGCACTATATATTTAAGGAATTCATCCAATGAAGCAAATTTTAGAATTTCCTGGATTTTCTGTCCTACAATTTCCCAAATGCTGGACTTCCAGCCCAACAGATGGTATCATATTTGACACCCAAACACAAAGACACATAAAAAATCTTTGGCTTAAATAAATACCCACTTGTAATCAGTTCAATAATCCTGTGTCCTCATCATACAAAAAATGTTTTTCCAGCTGAATTTTGGTCCTTATGACACATGCTAATAGTGTTCTACTTTCAAATAATTCATTTGAATGAGAACCAGTGAGAATAAGCTCAACCTCCTTCAATGATATTATATATGTGGCTTTTTTATTTGTATTTGACTTAATAAAGCATCTCTATTAGCAGTTTTGTAGTGCCCTTGTATTTTAATGTAGCTGAATTGACATGAATCTTATCAACAGTGGGGGAGCAAAGGATAACATGATAATAACATATACCCTGTATGTAAGCCATTATATGTGGTAATTAATATTTTCTGTTACGTGAAAGGGAGAGATGTTGTCCTAAGAGACAATTTAGGGTCAATTTTTTGGGGCCTTGCTCATCATGACAAATCAACTGCTGTGGATCCAGGTGCTGATCCCTTTTATATTTCTGAATCCAGAACCTCATTCATAGACTTCATGGGGGATGCTATGCAAAATCTTGATGTCTTTTTCTTTAATTAAAAACTTTCATAGTTGGCCATTCCAAGTTCTAGAGGTAGCATTTATCAGATGTGTCTTTAAGATATTTAAGATATCCTTCTAAATACTTTATTTACTAGGATTGCAGAGTGGTGTTTTGAAATACCATTTCAGATAATTTTTTAGTGAGAAATAGCATATATCTCATTATCAGTGTGGTTCTCAGTTCAAATGTGTTCCTCCTTTAAATTTGTTGGGTATTGCCCTGTAATAATGGTGGATTTTAGTAGATTGAAGGAACGCCTAAGAATTATTTCTTAAGGTTGCTTGGAATAAAACACTACTACAAATTTAAAGGAAGGAAGCAAGCCCAGCAACATTTATTTCATTATTTTTAATCTCAGGAAATATTTTCTACTGTAATTTTTCTACTTTATAGAAATAATTTCCATCTATCATTAGTCTCTTACAGAAAGATGAATGAATCTACAACTGTTAAACCCTTTTAAAGAGATCAGCTCTCATCAGAGGTCGATTGGAAGTCAAACCAGACATTTTTTAAGCAGTTGAATAGGAGAATATTCCATTATAGATGTCAAGATGAGACGTGACTAATGTCACAAAAGTTAAAGGTTAGGGGCTAATCCACTGAGAAGTCATTCATGGACCATATTTAAATTACTTCAGACACTTTAAAAAGTGTATTCCCTCAGAAGATCTCTGCTGTCTTACAGGAGTTGCAGCTATATGTGTAAGCAGACCTCCCTTATTATCTGTGTTAGCATTCAAGTTGCTGAACTAGACTTTTCCTTAAAAATGGAAGAGAGACCTTGTTAATTAATTAAAAACAATCTCTTCCAAAATATATTAGTTTAGTAAGACCAATATTTTTTTAAAATCTGTTTACCCTTTCTAGAAGATCATAAAATCATAGAATCATAGAATAGTGCGGGATCTTCTAAATCAAAAAACAACCCCATTAAAACATGTTCCTGAGAGAGCAGAATTCTGAGTGTTAATGTGAACAAATTCTAGTATAAGAAAGACTATTTGCTTATTCATAAACATATGTACATTTAATAAAACTGCTTTGAAGAATCTATTTTAAGGGATAATGTTAAGAGTTGTATATAGTCTTTTTTTCAAATGTAAGCTGCCAGAAGATCAAATTAAATAAACAGTTGACAAAAAATGTAATTAATTTAAACTGTTCCTGGTTTAAGGTGAAGAGATAGCAGTGTTTATTTATGTGCAGAAGATACTGGTGAAAAATAGCAGCATACATTTCAGGACCAAGCCATGCCCTTAGATGTCCTTGCACTACTTACATGGAAGTTTTAGTGGGAAGAATGTAATTGTCCAAACTGGATTATGGCCAAAATACAATGAATCTACCTTGATATATTGTTATAGTGATTTCAAGAACAAATAGTGGGATTCAGTGAATAAATATCTTTGTTGTAGATGTATGATCTAGTCATAGAACCTTTGTTCTGTTTATACAGAGTAGACCTAAATAAACATAAAATTTTCATCACAAAATATGAAATTATATGAATTAAATCCAAGGTATCTACCCAAAGTAAAGATAAGCCCTTTGAGTAGGACAAAGTGCTTCAGCTGCCTTTCTACAGTCTAATCAGGCAGAGAAAGAGAGATTTCCTTTCCTCCTACAACCTTTGCAAATCTGCCTTATTAAAAGATATTCAGATGAAAGACTTTGTGGAGAAGAGGAGGATTTAACTCTTAGTGAATATCCTGTGCATCATAAGGACACTGGAAATTGGGTTTGATCTGAGCAAAAAAGAAAATATTACTGTTAATCATTACAGTCATGACTGGGCAGACAGATGTATGCTGATAGCTCATATTTGAAATACATGTTTTGAGGAATACCTCCAGAGTTTCCATTTGGGAAAATAAAGAAAACACTTTGCTTATTCTTTGTGTATTGCCCTAATCTTTTAGGACTTTAAAATGTTTTCTGAATCTATCTGCAGAGACAATCTTTGAGGTTAAGTGCTAGAAAGACAAATAAATTGAACAAAATGCTTATGCAATAACAGCTCGCTGTATTTGATTTGAAAAGCAGGAGAAATGTCTATTTTCCTTTCAGGAATTTTTTAAACAGCTTTCTAACTATACTAATGTTTGTGGCTGTTTGAAACCACACAGCTCTCTTTTTTTTGCCTTTGAACTGTATTGTCAAACATAAACTAAGGACTTTGTGATCCCTCACCTATTTTCATCTTCAGTCCCAAAATGTGTCATAGCAGTGTTGGTAATTGTTCTGATTTTCACACTATCATGATGCTTTTTATTAAGTTCATTGGGTAAAATAGTTTTTGAAGAATCCTCATCTATGGCAGTTTCCAGCCCTTGCTCCTACAATCATATAATCAAAGGTTGGAAAAGGTCTTTGGAGGTCATCAGGTCAGCCCCAACACTCAGAGCAGGGCTAATTTTAAACTACGTAGCTCACGGTAGCAATAAGATGTCCTCTCTGCTGTCTCTTTCTAAAGATGAACAAGTGCAGTTCTCTGAGCTTCTGTTCACATATCACATGCTCCAGGCCCCCAATCATCTTGGTGACCTTCCTCTAGACCCACTGAAGTGAAAGCAAGAAGAAAATAAGCGAAAGATTAACTTACTGCTTTCACTGTTTCTTAGATGTAAACTTGTTGGGGAAGATTTCTTCATTACATAGATGTTAATTTCAATATACTTGCTGTCTTTCCCTTGTTGGAGATTTCAGTGCTTCCATGAGATGGGAAGCAAAGTGAAGAAGCAGTTAAGACACTGGTTCGGGTGAGATTCCTGCCTCCTACTCCGAATGAAAACACGTTTCCTCACATGTTCCTCTTTGTGATTCCATGTATTTCTTGTACTTTTTCACTTGGACTGTAGCTCTTTGTGGTCAGGACTGTTTAATTCTGCCTCAGCAGCATCTAGTATAACGAAGCCATGCTCTTGCAATACTGATCTTGATGCTGTGGCACTGCTTCCCCTCCCCCTTGTCCCTTGTTGCAGAGGAATAAATAATGACTCAGAAACTTGTCCTCCAGCCACGGTGTCTCCTGAAGCTCTCCTGGCTTCCATGCCACACATTCCAAGTGCTTTAACGCACTTTTCAGCCTCAGCATACAATTAATAAAAGTCTGCAATTCCTGCTATGAGCAATTACTGAATCTCTCTGCTCAAAACATGTTCTGTTCAGCTGGAGTACCCCACTCAAAGTTTATTAAGACTTGGCTCTGTTATCGTCTGTTTCCCAGCCAGGAACTATGAGAGTTATGACACAGGAGGAAAACTAAAAAAGCAGAACTGACATTGATTTCCATGTGTGCATGATCTTGCTCCAAAGCCTAACATAGCAACAAGGGTTGGATTTTTTTTTCCCCTCTATTTTTTCCCTATTTGTATAGTCCTATTCATCTTTTTTAAAACTATGGTTTAAGTTGTATGCTTCCTTCAGGGCATTGTACTCATATTCAAAATGGAGGATGAGTTCACAATACCTTGTTCACAGTACTCACTTCCAAATGTATTATGCTTATGATAGTTAAACCCTGATGTAGCATCTGGTTTTGATGGAGTTTCTGCTTTTATTCAGTAATGCTGTTGGTCTGACCAGGTCATCATCTGTGACTTCATCTAATATCAAACAGCATGGTTTAATTGGTTTATTTTACATCCAAACCTCAGTATCTCCATTTCACTCTTTACAATACTCTTGTGTAACTTTCTTTGGTAACATCAATCAAGAGTAAGCTGATTTTTAGAGATGCATTTTATTTCCACTCTCCACTCAGATTCCCTTTTCATGTCAATACATTATTATCCTCTCCTAACTTTAGCAGTGGAGCAGAGCTACCAAGTTATGTATGAGCATTAAGACATGTAACATGATAATAGCAAATTCTCAGCCAAATTTTGGGTATTCCACTACCTGGACTCTTATGTACTCAGGGTAGGCATCAAGTCTCATTAGCCAGTGCATGAGGCTACTGTGCACTGCAGAGGGGAATTTTCAGGTAGCTCTGTGCTCAAGAAGCAGAACAGTCAGAAATGATAAAGAAGCATACGGTGGTTTAACATTTACCCTTCTGACAATTTGGCAGGTACTTGTCTCAGCTCAGAATTCAAAGCTATGAAACCTCTCAAAGCTTTCTTTTTCCAAGAGAAAAAAGTGAAGATCAAATCCTTGACAAGATACGATTTTCTTCTTATACTGAGTGTTTAGACAACTTTCTGATAGTGAAGCTGAGGATGAAATCCTTTATTAAAAGGGAAAATGCTCACATGTATGCTATTTTTATCACCTAGCTTCACTAACATCCCTAAGCAGCTTTTACTCTAAAAAAGAGACAGGATGAATCAGAGCAAGAACCTAGTTACATATTGACCTAGTTATTTGTAGCAATTTTGGAATCTGCTTATGAGAAAAAATCAAGCTCCTGAAAGAAAAAAACCCTAACTGTAAATGCTCTATCAAACATACTCAGGTGAAATACTTCCTAGTACAAAATTTGAGTCATTTTCCCTCAGACAAAAAGCTTGATTTTTTCAGAACAAAGTAATTCAATGGAAGCTAAAGGTATCAGTCATGCTCTTTCTGTCAACCTAAACCCCCTTGCCAGAGCCTGCTTGCCTGCCTATTCACCACTTCCCCTCAACCAAGCTTCTAGCAGGCTTTTATGAGGACCAGGTGATCTTCAGGCTATTATTTGATCCCCCGTCTCACATATACAATTGGGAGGCAGCTGATTAGTTGCAGATGGAGCTGGTTTAAATTTTAAGAACTTTAAGAACTACCACCGTTTATAGTACCTAATGCCAGATTTCAACTAAGTGCCAGGGGTCTGATCATTTGTTTGATCTCCAGATGTGCATGCATTCAGAAATTGTTAATTTCATAGTTTCTAACTATCTCATAAAGCTTTTCTGAACTTGGGCAGGAGCCAAAAACCCATATAGCTTTCAGTTAGCTTAATTATGCCATGGTGACAAGAATCAGGAGGACAAAATATATAACAGACACTAGATTTGAATGTTACTGAATTTCAGGAATTTCAATTGTCAAACAAGATTCTCAGCAGTAGGAGCCGGTCGCATAATTCTCTCACTGCAGCTTAGCATAAATAAGAGAGAGGAGGTTTTCTGTTGCTATTATCAGTGAACCACTTCTAAAGGGAAAAATGAATCTATTAGAATTTGCAGGTAACAAGTTTCTGTCTGTCCCCAAAGAGAAGGACTATATTAGAACTGTTTTGGACCTGTATATTTGACAGGTGGCATCTGTTATTTTGAAGAAACAAGCAGCAGTAAAACTGTTGAAACTTGAATACCTTCTTTCTTTTAAAGGGCTTTCTTTTTTGGCCAGAAATTGTGTTACTGCAGCCAGAGATTATGTTGTTTGCTATAAATTAACAATTATATTTAAAGGATTCTCCTATCTTTTTGATTCCTGGGAAACTAGAACAGAAATACCTATGAACAAGGATATACTGATAAATTCAAACAGACATTTCAGTTTTCTAAATAATTTATTGATAGTTAGAAAAGAACAGATAAATTTGCAGGTGGCTAATTTTTAATGCGAACCTCTCAATGATTTACTAAGAACATCTGCCAGTTGGTTTATACGTGTTCTGTTCAGTACTCAGACGCTCATAAAGAAGTTGTCCTGAAGGAATGAGAGAACTGCTTCAGAGCAGACGTGATGTATACAGTGCAACACACATGCCAGTGCTGATAGAGAGATTAAGTTTCTGTCAAGGGTAGTCAAGTCCAAATGGACTTTTTTTTTTCTTTTAGTCATGCCAAAGTTTAGTCAAAGGGTGAAAAATACAGAGAAAGGATTCAGTGGAGATTTTGAGCAGACATAAATTGTATAGCTCTCCATGAACACATGGATCAGAAGATTTTTATGAACTAGTAAAACTTTCTTCAAGAATCTGTTGCAATTTCAGCAAGGTAGCTTTAGTATAGCATTTACTTTGACTGTATATGTGATTCCACTTACTTTGGCTGAATTTAAACAAAACTCATTAATAAATTTAGTCTGCAATGGAAGTCAAATAAGATTGCAATGCTAAGTATATGTGGGTGAGGATAGTTCTTATCAAAATAACTTGTGCATACTAATGTGAGTATAATAGAGGAGAACTGAGCCTTTGGTACATACATGTGTCACTCAAGTCAGTCTTCATCCTGAAACACATGATTTTGCAGGGGATTATAGCTGTCACATACCAGTGTCTCCAAACAGGCAAAGTTATTAAAGCTAACTGTGGAGGCAAGTGCTCCCTGAAATGCAGTTGCTTGATGGAGGAATTCAGAAATACAAGCTCTACCTAATACTATGGCAGACACTAAGTAAAGCACTTAAATACCTCTGTAACTTAAAGCAAACAGTGCAGTCCCACTGACTTCTAAGGGAGTTCTCCTATGCCTTAGAGGAAGCCCACATTTCACCACTTTGCTGTCCCAGGCAAGAATACCCAAGTGTAAGATTTGAATCTTTAAAACAGAATTAAACTATTTTTAATTCTTTTTTTACTTCACTGTTACTCCTCCTTGGATGATTATTTGCACTGGGCAGCCCATTACAAATCCAAGTACAGTACACAATTATTCAACTACTTCATTTGATATCTTTGTGAAACTAGTGAGTAGTAACATTTCTCTACCAATATTCCTGTGTTGAAATCCCCAAAGGGTACTTCAGCAAATAATGTAGTTATACTTAAAATAAATGAAAGATCCCAAATCACAGTCATGAATTTATTACTACTTAATGACTTCAATATTTTCCAGTATTTTGTTCTGAGCAAAAGAACTTCTCTTGTCATTGCTTGGCCTGGATACAATTGTACAATTATCCCATTGTACCAAATATACCAATGCACCACTATTCTTTATTAAAGCTATGCACTAAACAAAAGAGAGTGCTTTTCTTGATGACTTATAAGGCAGGACTGAATTCATCTCATTCTTCTGCTTCTTTTGCCAAGCTAACATGAGTTAAAAAAAGATAGATTTATTTTTATCATTACATCAAGTAGACTTAACTTGTTACAGATTGCGAATCTGAAATCTTTGAAACTGAAGATGAAGCATTTAAACTATTCTCAGCATCCAGACCACTGAGCTCATTTGTGTAACTACCTTTTGTGTGTTGCTTTAAAAGGTTGAGCTACCCCTGAATACCTTGAAAACAGCAGGGAACCCGAGTAAATAATAAATTAATCCACCCACCCACAAGATTCTTCTCCCCTCCTCCCTCAAAAAATCCTACCAAAATCTCCCAAACAATGAAAGGGAACTGTGAAAGTGGAAGGTTGAAAAAAAAATCCGAAATGGAAGCAGTTTGTGTTTAGTAAATCTTTTGTCAGTTAAGCCTACAGCTATTTATTTGACTAAAAGGAAGCAAAGCTACAATGCTTATCTTCCTATCTTCTCACAAGTGTTCTTCAGGAAGATATTCCAAGCAAAATCATTCACAGCTAACTGGGGATGAAAGGATGATATAAATAGGACATAGTGACTGTGCTTTTGCTCTGTAAGACTCTGTGTATTCTAATCTGTTTTCACTTAGTATCCACCTGGCCTATTGTCTTTAGTTCTTTCACATTTTTTTACCACATTTAATGTCACCCTGAAAAAAAAGAAAGCAATCTTAGGCATTCGAGTCAGGATTGTAGAACAAAGAGAAAAATACGGTTTCAGTATCCAGATCAACACTGACTAAAAATATTGTTACCTTGTATAAACACACCAAAGCAAAAAAGGGTTAAGGTCTGTATCAGCCCTGGACAGATATTTTTGTCTGCAGCAGGTGTAACATTTTAAAATTTTCTTTAACATTCTTGGTAAGAAAACCTTCAATAAAGCAGGCCTCTCCACTTCTCAAGCTGAAGTTAAATAAATAAAAAGCCATTTAATGGTAGCTCTTAATGCATGTTGACATAGTAGGTAATGGCTGATTCAACATTAAGAAACTAATGAAACAATGTAAGGATGATGCATGATGTGGAAAATAAACCTTTGACTTCCTAGCATATAACTTCGTATCATGAAATCTTGAGAAGCTCATATCTGCCAATAAATTAGGAAGAAAGAATTAATGAGATCATTTTGACTTTAACACTTGTCATTTGTCCTTATTCTCTAGTTAGATTTTGAGTCATCAAAGCACTGAATCAAAGCCCTAACTTTAAGCATAACAGTGTTTAGCAGATGTTTCAAAGTAAGCCAGCTTACCATTGTGTTTTGTTAAATTGGAAACGGATTATCAGGTAGCATGATGTGATATATCACAACCCTTCAGTTAAGGCATACATATGCTATGAGACACATGTAGCTTTGCTCCAGCGGTGGTAAAGAGCTGTCCAACACAGTCTTTACACCAGCTGCATCACCAGGCAGAAGTGCCTATAGATGAGGAGGCAGCTAACACTTTCTGCTTCAGCCAAGGCCTTCCTTCCACCCCTCAGAGGTTTTATCTAGGTGATCTCTATCGATATAGCCATCAGGCTGAGCCAACTCTCAGCACTTTTCTTTTGGCCTGACTACCCTGCAGTCAAAGGTGTAATTTCAGGACAAGTAGGCATATTGGGACTGGTATAAACCAGCTGCCCAATGTACTAATAGCCATGGACCTGTAAACAGCACAAAATGGCAAAAGCATTACGTGCCTGAACAAATACTGCAGGTCTAAGGGCACAATATTCCATGTCTGAGGTGGATGATAAAAACAATTAGAGTTAGTTTTACATATGTTTCAGCACATAACCAAGCCACAGAACAGACATACCCTAAGTATATAGTATTGAAAAGGATCAGGGAACAAACTACTCCCTAGAAGACGACAAATATGAGCTGCAGTAATGAAAATCATAGCTTAAATAAAAGCAAGCTGTTGTGGGCCCAACCCAGCATCTTTTCTCTAAAAACAGCCTGTGCCAAAGTCAGTAGGAGAGCTTGCCTTTACAAATATGGAAAGATCATGTCAATTCCTTCCAATAATAGTCATTACTCTTTAAAAATATGTAAGGAGTTATAAAAAAGCAAACAGTGTTTGAAAGATAATGTTACTTTTACCCCCAGTGTAGGAAATCTGAATGCTGTATATTTCTTCAAATAATAAAATTAATCATTTTTTTCACTCTATGAAACAATTAAATCACTTAGTAAACTTTTGTATTTGTTTTCTTTATTCTTGTTTCTAACCTGAAATTCCACATGTCCTTTGTTTAAAAAACCCCACAACATTCTATCACATATTCCTCCATTACTGTGAGTCCAGGCACAACAACTTTGTGTTATTTCATCAACCAGCAAGACAGGCACATGTATGTGTCTGCCAGCGTGTCAGGGTACAGGTCCCACCCACACTATCACAGATGAAGATGGAAGCATAACATGCAGGGTAATCCCATTTCTCCCATTTCTCACCTTTATTTTCCACCCATTTAAGAAGAATGGTTTCTGCTCCCTCATGCTTTTAATGGTCTGAATTTTCTTTTGTTAATATATATCCAAAATCTACTAAATGCTTCAGACCCTAAAGGTTTGCTAAAAGAGTAATTTTATTTAACTTTACAATACTTTCACATTCCTGTTCATAAAATTGTTAGGTTTAAATCCTGGACTGTTGCAATTCATTGCCAAAATTTGCAATGAGTACATTTACAGCTGGAGCTTCAACCTATTTTTACATTTGATAAATATTTCATGACAAACACTGTATTCAGCAGAAGTTGAGATATTCTGACATGTTGGTACATACTCTTGGTCATCCATTTTTGGGTTTCAACTTCTTTGTCTTCCAGAGGTGCAAAGCTGCTGTTTTAAGCATGTGGTACGGCAGTTGAACCACATGCTGTACAGATTTCTAGCCCTAGCAGGTATATGTGTGTCAGTTTTTTCTCACCTGGATCCTTTCAGTCATGTTATACTTAGCAGTTTAAATTCAAAGTATAATTGGAAACAAAAGATGTATACTACTGAAGTCTCATTCAGATTTGATTTTCTGTGAAATGCTGGCTGTAAAAATAGATGTTTTCACTATCTGTCAACACACAGGGACTGTGCATCATAATGTGTGTCCCATGCTAATAGTCTTGAAACATGATTTATGCATAGGTGACTATCAGAATGGTCTCTCCAGGAATGATTTTTGAACATGTATATCTCAGGTTGCATTTACCGTTTTTTCCAGTCACAGGCAAGACAAGGTAGCCAAATTTTACTGTTCCCTTTTCTAGATTTCAAGAATGAGGGAAGAAATAAAAGTAAATGTCGTAACTTCATTCAACAATACCAGATGAAGGCATAAAATAGTGATAAAATGATTTTTTTTCATCTGAGCATTATACATTTGGAAGATTGACTAAGTCTTACTCTAGTAAGGTTTTGTTTAGCTCACATAGTTCCTAGACTAAACTACCTCACTCCTAGTGCTTTATTTTCAGAAAAGTCAGTAAGTGTGGCTGTCGTCACTTTTATGCTTTCACTTATGCTATTTTCCAGGTTTACAGCTTGAGCTGTTATTGTCTGAGTAGTTTTAATAAAGTATTTTGGCTTGCTGTATTTACTGCTATAAATGCTTTGATACAGTATTATGCTTAAAATAATAACAATATTTTAGGTGCTTTTATTGAACATAGTGAGAACAAAGAGGTTAATGTAAAGAGTACTGCATAAAGATAAACAGAATATGAAGCAAAATGAAGCTTCATTATTGGTTGACACCTGAAGCATAGAATTTTCCTTATATATTTTATTGTGAATCAGTTCCTCAATTAGTTTCTGCTTTCAGTCAGTCTTGAGCTGTTACTATAAGAATAAAAAAAGTCTTTACACACAGACTATACACAATTCTTTGCCAATGCAGAATTACTGTAGTGTGTTTTCATGTAGATTATTGTTTTCTTTGGCAGTTTTTCCCTTTTTGATGTTTTCCCACTGCTTGTTGAATGTATTTTCTTTTTGACAACTACCATAACTTAGGTCCAAAGTGAAAAGATGCTCCAGCTCCAAAATTTAGAAGAGAAAAAAAGACCTGGATTTTGTTATAATTCATTAACTTGTTCCAAACATCTCAAATGTTGGTGGTAGGTAAATACGCTTGGGTTCAGATCTTTGTTGTTGGACTAAATTAAATATATTCTTTCTCCAATTTTCTACATCCTCTTTTTTTGATGTTAATATTTTTTTTTAAACTACATAAACTCAAACATCAATCATTAAATGTGATGCATATGTCCTTGTTGATCAAGGACACAACATTGCTTTAAAAAGTTATGTTCAAAGATCTTTAGGAGAGCTCTTTAAGATTGTGTGGCTTTAATTAAGAAATGGATTATCAGTAGTATTTTTTGCCTTTCATTTTTTTTATGAGCTCAGCCCTGAAACTTTAAAAATGGAAAAGCTACAACTGTAGCTTGGCCTCAAGCGTATATTTAGTACTTTACTGGATATGTTATTAAATTTCTGTGCTCATAAAAAGTAAAAGCTGTATATAAAAGAGAATTTTCCATAATTTCAGCTCAATATTTTCAATCATAATGTTGGATTTTTAGATTTTTGCAACTTATTTTTCAGTAACTTTCAAGATATTGAATCTGAAAATGTACAAGAAGATATTCTAAATTCATGCTAGAATCTATACTTACACATTTCTCTTTCCAGAGCCTTAGATTTGAGTGTCAATCCTATATCAATTAGCTTCAGCACCATAAACTTCAGTCTGGCTGAAAGAATATATTAAATCAGGTAATCATCCCATATAACTCCTTATTCTGAGACATAAACAGATAAGGGCATATGGTTGACACATATGCTTGACTCTTCATCAGTGATAATGTTTTGTTAGTTGGTTGATTATTGATTATCAAGTATATGAAGGGAGATTTTAGTCTGCAATATTTAAGCATATCATGAAGATTTAGCAACAAAATCACAGCTTTTACATTGCCTAAGGAGCTGAAGAATGCTCTATCTTTGCAAATCCATGGACAGAAAAAGCTGGTGGACTCATCCTTCTCCAGGCTGTGTGGTGAGGTATGGGTTGTCACCTTCTGGCATTTCCTAGCTGTTGAGTGACCTGTTGTCAACCAGCATAAGTTTCAGGGAACCTTTGTGGATAACTGGGTATTTGTTTTGCCTGGATGTGGGGTTGAACACAGTTCAACAGAAACTTAAGAAATGTGGCCATAGTTTGCATCCAGCTAGCACTGTATCAGTCATAATTTGGTAAGAAACTGTGGAGCTGTCTTAATATATACGATTAGGGATTTTCCCACTTCTCTGCTGAAAATGTCATAAGACAGTAAATGTATCATCGTCTTCAGGTGAAACTTTGCATTCCCTATTTAAGTCTCAGGAATTTGATAAAAATAAGAAATCAGAGTTGTTCAGTGTTTACGTAGAAATGCTTTCTGAGGAAGCCAAAGAGTATACTCAAGAACATGAGCAAAGTAAAACATCAGATCATTTGCATCAGTTTGGTGGGAATGATGAACAGTCAACACACCATCAGAGCATGATAACAGAAAAAAAATTACAGGAAATGTTAAGGGTTTTTTCTTCTCTCACATTTTGCATTTTGAAGCACCCTTTCTCCTTTCAACAATCTTTGTGGATCACCAACAACACAACACACCTTTGGCTTTCTCATGGTAGAAACACTGACTCCTGATCCCTCTCCAAAATTTCTGTTCTATGTACTAAAACATACCAGTTTAACATCCTTTTGGGACAATTGTGCCAGATAAAATTATCTTGTTCTGATAGAAGATGTGTCATATTATCGCTGAGAGGATTTCCAATAGATTCCTCTAATTATATTATGTGGGTGGAGGGGGACAGCGAGGCTTGTTAAAATAAAATGGGGCACATGATTCTGAATGTGGGTGTCTGCTAGAAAAATACTGTTCTAGTGGGTCATCATTTCAAGCTGTAAGAATTTAAGAATACTTTATTTTAAAAACTTAGAGGCTGCTGAATCCACTAGTTCAACAAACGTGAGGCTGTTGTGACTCCTTGTTCCAAGGGTCTGCAAGGCTGAACATGAATGAGTGTCCTTGTCTCTCAGTGGGCTTCTTACCAGGGACAAAGGTCTCACCAGTCTCCTTGGATAGCCTCAAGGAAGTGGTTCCGGGTTGCCCATTCACCCAAATTTACTGGGGTTTCTCATCCTGACATTGTTCCTCTGCATGTTGCTGGGCTTCTGTATTTATGGTGATTAGCTTTTAATCATATGATCCAACATGTATTTTACAAGCATTTTTTCCCTCATATCATAGTTAACTGAATTTAAAAAATAATAATTACCTTTTGGGTCAACAGCAGAATATAAATGCACATTTCACCACAGACATTTTGAAGGCTTGCTTTGTAGGGGTGTATGAGCTGTTCCAATCATATGTGACTATAGCCTTTATATATAACTGTACATTGTTCTTGTCTATTCTAGTCTTTTAATTCCTATACTCCACTTATGAATAGTAGAGCTTACTCAATCTTATTTACATGTAGTCATGTTAAAGATAAAGAGAACATTTTTCTTTGGACTTGACATAACAGATAATGAGGATGATAGTGACTTTTGTTCTGTAGGATTTGCTCCATAATTTCTGTTTTATCCTTTGATAAAACCCTTAAGTTCTAAGAAGAAAATCCTTACTTTTGTGCTTGAGTAATGGAAGTTTTGCCAACATATTAATTATCTGCCACTACAAGATCTTTTAGACTAATTTGATTGACAGTGATGAATGATGTAAAAATAAAGACTGAGCCCAAGAGTCTTATTTGATAGTCTTTTTGGATGCCAGATTAAAAAGTCAACAGACTTAATACGATCTTGCTAGTCTGTTACTCAGGAAATATGCTTCAACTTTCAAGACTATTTTGAACTTTGTGTATGCTGGAGGTTTCATGTCTTGCTGATTTTCTGCTGTATCACTGTTACATGATGGCATCTGTTTCTGACCTTTGGAATGATGAATTACATCATGTTGGGACAGTCATCTTAAATACCTTTGTTAAGAGATTCATATCCATTGAGATAGGCAGAGGAAGCCTTATTTTACATTGACCATAATTCAGAAGGTTAGTATCAGAAACTGAACAGAGAGTTAATTTTTTACATTCTTAGTTGATGCAGACTTTTTTTTTCTTTTTTTTTTAAAGGATAATACTGATTCTGAATCTTGAGTTTTAGAAAAAAAAAGCTAGGTTTGGTCTCATTTGAATACTCCAGAAAAGTTATCCGAGTTGTTTTTTGAAGAAGTCTCCCTCTGGTCCAAGATAAGATGGAATTTGGTAGCAAGGTAACTAGGCCTCACAGGGGACTTACTGACCTTAGTGTCTTCCTTTCAACTGCAGCCAGTTCTTCTAATCACAAAACATGCAGTCTGCAGCAACGAGTTAACTTCCCATAAAGAAATATCCCTCTTTAACCCCATATGATTAAGTTTTATAAAGTGCTATGAAGCCAGTATGAATAAAATATGAGGGAGAGGGCTTGATTTTACTTTGTGTAAAAATGAAGGATGTAAGTTAATGTTTAGAGGATGAGATAACTTCTAATTTTTTTGTGTTTCCCCACCCCAACCCCACCACCATGAAAATGACGTTTACTTGTGATGGAGATGTTTCATGAGGCCGTATTGGTCTTAATAAACTCTGAAAAGAAACAGATTTTGATTATGTAGGCAGTATGGGACTCTCCATCAAGCCTGAAAGTAAGTTCACTGGCCTGTGGTATAAGTACAATCGTAGGGCCACCAGCCTGTACAGTGCAATCCACTAACAAGGGCTCATTAGGTTTCTCTTTGTATTTCAGCACCCACTGCACAGTTATTAAGCAGTAGACTTTCCAACATAGGTCATTCTTGCAAGTACTACAGCATTAACTTTTTCATTACACAGTAGTGTATAGAAATAGTGCATCACTCTATGTTATTTTAAATATTTTATGAAGAATTTGTGCTTTGGGAACTTTATTTTTCACTGTGTAGCATTAAGTCTATGTATTACTGTATATCATACATGTGTTTCATTTAAAATGTACATGGTTTAAATGCATTTTGTGCCAGAACATGAATTATAAACCAAGTAGCACCTCATAAGTTTGAGAAACAGAAAATGTTGCAGAAGCCAGATACTTTCTGGGGAGTATGTAGGAACTTCATTACATAAATTCTTTTTTGTCCTTAAAAATACTTAAGAAGAGGACACAGTGGTTCTCATTTGTAATTGTGTCCCTTTGTCACAGGCCAAAGTGACAAAATCCAGTAAGGCCTGCTAAAATGAGAATTTCCCTATTCAAGGGGATCCTATATTGATGTAGTGGCTGCAGCATGCCCTAATAAAGACCTGCAAAGTAGGCAGAGGAAATGCTAAAAAAACATGGGCAACTATAAACTGTTGGTCTAAATGAGCTGAAGCATATCAGTACATAAATTCTGAGGAAGAGAGTGGATAATTAAGAATACAGAGAGAGTAGGAATGTCCTCAGAGCAAAAGAAGAATCAGCAATTTTTGTGATATTATGAGAAATTAAGGGATTCCTGAAGCTAAGAAATGTGTTAAGAAAAAAGAAAGATAGTAAAGCAATCGCCAATGGAAGGGGCCTGGAAAGCTACAGATAACTAGAAGAGCAGGTAAATGTAGAAAAGAAAAGGAATTAAATACAGAAATTAAACTATACCTAGACAGAACATCAAAGAAATTTAATAGCTAAGCAAGAAATAACTTTGGACAGAAGACCGATTAAGCAGATAAAATTTGAGTCTGCATGATTTTCAAGTATACAACAGTACACGGACAGATTCAGAACGAACAAAGATGCTTCTTCTGAGCTTAAAATACTTCTCACATTTAAGAAGACTGAGATTAGTTTTTATCTGAGCAGTGCAGAGATGCCCTTGCCTCTGAATGACACTGAGCATTGTCAAAATCTTGAATCCAATGATCCGAAATTTGGAAAAAGATGAATTATTGTGCAGGTGCCTTTTGTGGAATTTTTTTCAGCTAGAGAAAATATTAACTGTTCTATTCTTGCTTATTTTCCTTAATAATTCCCCTGAAGACCTGGCAGTAACAGGATTCCTAATTACCTTTTTGGCCAAACTGTTGAAAGAGACAGGCTTGCCCAGGCTTAGTTAGAGAGCTGCAGGGAGGTGTGTAGAAACATAGAATAAATTAAAAATACTGTTAGTCAAAGAGTACCAGTAAAAGTTGTGAAAATTGAATCAACAGCCAAAATTATGCAAGGTTTGAAAGAAAAAAGGGTTGGTATACACACTGTAGTGAGATGAGTTAGAAAGTTTTCTATTTTCTCTGTAGAAAAGAAGAGGGGGTTGGAGAGGAAAGGTTTTTAATGTTTCTGTGTATTTTCTCCCACCCTCAGTGATGAAGAATTCTCATCTGGGAAATTATGCATCAAAAATACACATTTAAATAAAAGTATTAATGATCTCTGTGGTGCTATTTGGTAGCCAGCATTTTCTTATGAAAAGGAGACAGCAAAGAGCAAATTTGGGAAAACACAGATATGAGAATTACTATTACAGAGAAGTATTTTGGCTGAATGAGAAATTTAACTCAAGAATAAATTTTCAAAAGTACATAATTTCTGTTTTTACAAGATTTATAAGCCTTTAGTACTTTGATTATGTCTTAGTAGCAGACGGAATGGGATCTAAGCTCAGTCAAAAGTTTAATAAATTAGTGTCTATCATAAACTACAGCTAGTGACCCTTCATGTGCCATATGCTCATGGTGAATGAGAAGCTGTGTTAAAAATATTTAAGTTGAAGTGCTTCATCCCGTATTTGTGAAAGGATTTGCATTGTTTTTCATCAGCACTGTGCTTGAGCCTTGTATCTGTAAAGCAGTGTAACACCAGGCTCATCTTCTCTAAGGTCAGCTGTTTCATCAGGGTCTATCATTGAGCCATTCCAAGTCTGATTCATCCCCTTTTGAAAGAGGAGTCTAAGATGAGAGACATGAACCACCCATCTTAGTCTGGTGTACTTTCTCCCTCACCTCTCAGCGATGGGGAACCCTGGCCAATGATGATGAAATTTCAGCGAGGTTTATCTCACCCTCAAACATTTACTGAATTCTTTGTATCACGTTTAACATGGGGGTCTGGGAAAAGTAAAAAGATACCTTGTGGTTTCTGGTTTCTGCACTCTGCTGGGTGTAGGGATAGGATAGTTCACCAGAAGAGCTAGTGGCAGCAGACAGGACAGCTTACTAGGTTCACTGTGAAGCACCATCTGAAAAAGCACAGCAACTGCTTTGCACTTGTGAGGAGGTCATGTAGCCACTCTTTTCTAACTATAGGTTTCCAGACTTTGCACCAAGCAGTGTCAACCAGTAAGAACAAGCAAATGCAAATAAATTTGCAATAGGTCTCAATGTAGAAGTATATGTTAAAATAAGATTATTAAAACCACCTCTGACAACTAAGGAAATATCAAGGTCAAGCTTACTTGTGTAAAGATAAATAACCATCTTGTGCATATATATGTGATATGCCCTTTGGCAGAAGAAAAATTAGTCATACATTTAAAGACCACACATTTCAAATGAAAAAGGATGTTTCTTATTTCCTAATTTTGAGAGTTCATAATTTACAGAGATTTTTGGATACACAGTATCAACATTTCAAAAACCAGACTGATTAAAATAATAACACTATTACGTTACCACTGTCTTGGCCACTAACAAGTTTGAACTGTAGATTCATTGTTCAGACGTGTCTACCACACAGGTAGACACCTATTAACTGTCTATAATCATAGGTTGTTGTTCTTTATGTGGGAGATAAATGAATATTCATACATTTTGCCACTAGTTTTCACTGCAGAAGATGATGATGAAGCACAAATACACAGCTCAAACCATGCTCCTCATTTCCTCTCCAACCTTCTTATCTCCTTCAAGAGATAAGTGGCACCTTTCCAATCCTGCTGATTCCACTCTATCTTCTCCCAATTTTTCGTCACATCAGAGAGCCCCTTGCCTCTTTCTGTTTTAGACTTATTTCCCCTGTATGTATGTGTGGTGGCTTTGTTCTCACAGTTGTCTCTGCACCAAAGACAAAGGTCATATTCCAATTTTTTTCCTACCATTTTGAATGCTTAAGGCAAGACCTTCTCAAAAAAAGGGATGATAAGAATTTAACAGTCACATAGTATTATTCTCAGACTTATTCTTAACCTGTTACAGGTTTTGTTTCATTAATTTGGACATTTTGGTGTGACTGAATGTGAAAGCATGTGAACTGCATTTATGCTTTGGAAGTACTCTTCCTGAAGTAGCTGTTAAACAAATCTGTTCTCAGGTCATCCAGCCCATCTCTGCTTTCTTTGGTGGTGAAACTACTCTGACAGGTTTCCAGCATCCGTGTTTCCCTTTCACCTGACTTCCCAAAACACGCTAGTCTTGCAGCCAGGACTCTCTGACCACACATGAGTTGAGATTTACTGCTGTGAGATTTTGATGCCAAGGCCAGAAATGGTTTTTTTCCACCAAGAATAGCACACAGTATGTGGCAAGCTTCCTGTCTGGTCTCATTGCTTTTGCTGTTTTGGACTGGCATAAGAGGCTGCTGCAGAAAGGCTCTGCTCATGAGTTGTCTTTTGTCCTGCTGCCATTTTCCTTTGACTGGCTTCAATCTGAAACACTTGTTCCATTCTGAATGGGTTTTTTACTAACCAGGGCTTACAAAAATAGCATAAAAACACTATTTTATGCAAGGAAAATACACTTGTACTTCCAATCTGCTCTTGATGTACTTCATAAGTTAATAAACAAGTTGCAAAACTTTAATTTGTTATTGTAGATTGCAAAATTGTTACATTTCTAAAAGTATTCAGAGAACAAATAGATTCCTTTCACAAAAATTCCTATGGCTCTTTGTTTGCATATACCTAACACATAATGGCAACATTATATGACATGCAGAGAACTGGTTGACAATTTTACCTAGTTCTTACTCTACCTTTGGGTTGCTAGATAACTTTAGGGAAGAAATTTTCCATTTCTGTGCTTTAATTTCTCTTCAGGGTCACCCTAAAGAAGTTAGAGATTTAAGCAAAATTTGATAATGTTGAATGGTCAAGCTGTGAGATTCGAATCTTGCAGATGGTGTATCCCATGTTCAGTGTGTGATTTATCACATGATAATATTTGCAAATGGAAACATCTTTAGCTGGCAACAGTCCTATATGTTTATCTGTGTGAGTGAGCCAAGAAAAGTACGTATTATTTATTGAACTTCCTTTATTCATATAGGAGAAGAAGTTTCAGCAAAAACTGGTTTATTATGAGACCCTCTTAGGCCAGATAAATTTACAATCATCTATGATGAAAAGAAAAGAGGAAGAAGCACTATTATCTTATTTCCAGAGGTAGAGAGTTACGGTCTTAGACACATGGACAAGTTCCCACGGAGATAACAAATTATTGAATAGCAACCAATGTGTTGTAACTGTCCTTTTTCATTCTCTTGGTTTGTGGCAAATGTGAAGTAATTCAAATAATCCTTACCCTCTTTCATCACATATTTTTTTGAGGACCAAAGAAATGTAAATCACTTCACACTTGTCACAGGCTAAGAGATTCAAGATAAACTTTGTTGCAGATCAGCTATATTGGGTAACTCATTATGGCACCATGGCTTTCTACGTGTCTGACTTGAGACCTAGACTGACTTTCCGTGCCAAACACTGAGTCTACACTTCTTGAACCTTACTCCCATGTCTTACCTAAAGACAGTATCAATGCCACTTCTACATTTTTTCACTGCCAGACATGCCAACAAGAGTAACTCAAGAAAGCCTAGCCCTAAGGTATAGCTGGCCTGACAGGGAGAAAAAGAGATATCAAACATATAGAAAAAACTAGATTTCTAACCATCATTTGTAGACTCAAGAAGTTTGGATATTCAGATAATAACTAGCATTTGGAATATTTGTTCAGTGAAAGTAAAGTTGAAACTTTTGGGTGCTAGCCAGTTCTCCATCACTATTCATTATTAACATGGTGTTATTCCAATCAACAGTCCTTTATTTGACAAGATTATGATTTCACCTAATAATGTATCTTGAGGACAAGAGAAAAATTCTAGCAATGCATCTGCAGCAGCTGCTCAGTTTTAGTATGGTGACTGTGATTTTTAAATTATTACTCCCACATGCTTTGAGTTTCTTTTTTGATTTGTGGGGAATAAAGGGTTTTGTTTTGGGGGCGGGGGGGGGTGTTAATAAAATATCAGAATAGAGTTTGACACTGGGAAGAGAAACTGTGATCATTAACACTTGGTCAGAACACCCACATAATCAATTACAATTTTTCTTCTTTCAACACGCTACCAATTGTTTGGGCTCAGGATAAAGAGGTCTTCAGCTTTTAATTTCTGTAGTATTTTGCCGCTAATATATACATAGATTTTGTGTTTTTAAAAAATATAAAAAGCTAACTGATGAAAGCAAGTTCATAACTTACTCTTTCCTTACAAATGGCTCAGTGTCACTTGGTGAAAATCTTGCAGTCTGGTCCTTTTGGTTGCTCAGAAAATAACAGAGTGTTAAAAACCATAATGTCCATGACTCCTGAACGAATCTCTGGTCCATTTTCTGTTGAAGTAAGCTCTGGAAGTATATGTGACAGCAGTAACTGTTCCTCATGAGGAATAAAGAGGAGCCGACACAGACAGGTCACTGACTACAGAAGGTTTATTATGCAGTCTATTCACCACATTGCCTAACTTAAGCTAAACTCAGTGGCTGGAAATAATTCTATTTAACTGCCTTTGAAAAAAATGTCTGGAAGAAGATTTGATTGTGTGTATGAAAGAATATCATCTTCTTTTGGGTTGATACAATGATTTATTTTAATACTTGCTTGGTTTTGTTTCAGAACTTTCTTGACTCATTTAAGGCCCTTTCCTCTCTTCCCCAAACTCCATCCTGCAAACCACTATCTTTTATGCATTTTAGTCTTTATGACAGGTGAGATTTGTGTCATATTTGTTCTTTGTCATGTATTTTCCTCTTTTAAGGAGATTAGGTGAGATGGAATCACTTGGGGGCAAAGAAAGAAAGTATCAGAGGCTTCAGGGGGTGACAGGCAAAAGCTTGTAAGCATGGAACTGGGGAAATACGGCTCAGAGATGATGAAGGTGCTGTGAAAAACAGGGAGTAATCAGCCCAGTTTAGATGAAACAAAATTAGAAACTCCATAGGGATTAGAGCATGTACAAAGTTTACTGCATTTCAAAGGTCATTAAGTTAATTACAACATTGTATGAAAGCAAAATTCCACCTGCAAGGATGTATGGGGAAAAAAGAAGTTGGTGCATAAATATTTCTTATTTCTGTTCTGTGCTCCTTGGATAAAAAGAGTTCTAAAATATTCCTCTATATAAAAAAATCTCACAAACTCTAGCTTGCTTTCTTGTAAAAATGTAACTTCTATTGATTTTAAAAGCCTTGTGGTCTTCTTCAGGGAGCTCATTATAAGGGAAAGGTCTAGATAGGTCAACTTCAAAGTAACAGTTAACTTGGAATCCTATCAATACTTTTAAAAGAAAAGTCTCTCATCTAAACTCTGTGCACAACCACTTTTCTCCTTCTCTTTCTTTCTGTGTGTATGTGTCTGTATGCATACAAATATATCTCCTAGAAGTGCAACTATGTATTTGTATATACGTATATACCTATGCATATATATATACGCATGCATATATTCATATATGTAAACTTATATGAAGATATATATATATTCTTAAGTACATCTATTACCTCATTCAATAGACAGTTACTTAAGGAAGCCTTATTTTAATTAATTTGTTATTTGCAAGATATTATTGAAAAATACGCATATCACACTGATTTGGCAAGAACAAAGCCAGTTAATTGATCCCAGTTGCAATGAATAGAATTTCTCTCCCACAATTTCACTCCTGCTTTTGCAGGTACCTTCTGAAGTTAAAATTGCACATATGGCATAGACCTGCATTTCAGCAAATGAGTTCTGTTAGCATAGTCATTAGGGTTAAATTTATGTGAACAGGACTCCAGGAGCAGTCTACTAGTCCCAGTGGATTCCTTCAGTTTGGATTCACAGTTTGTGTAAATTATGATAACAGTCTAATTAGTACTTTGGACGTACAGTTTTCCACTTGGCAGATAGACTACAATGGCTCTTTCAGAAATTCTACTCATTATGTCTTATTAGTATCAGGTAAGTCAATATAAATCTCATTTCATGAGAGATTTATAAGAACTCTTATTAGGAAGTGATACTTTTTCAGATGACTCCTAGTTTCTTTTGCTGTGTCGGCTGGATATTTCTTGAATACAGGCTTTAATATAGTGTATAGTACATAACAGTATCTAAAAATGTCAGTGTCTGAGAAAGTAGTTAGCATTTCTTCAAGCTAAAACTGCTTTGGGGAAAAAAATAATGCTAATATTAGTGTTTCACCAAATGACTCTATCAAAATGGAAATATTTTTAGTATATGTTTCCTAATCAAGCTCTGAAAAATTCTAAATGGCTTAACTGTAGTTCATTTTCATTTACATGTGAAGCTGAAAGTCTTTCTGAACATCTTGATTCAAGATAGGAATTTTGGGTTTAAGTCAAAAGAAAATTTTTTGTTCCATTCAAAGAATTCTCTATTTTTTTTTTAACTAAAAATTCAGGAATCACCAAAGCTTTACACATTTGATCTGTTTTTAGAGAAGTGGGTGTTGATATTTTAATTGCCCTAGACTTCACATGTATTCATTTTGGTTGGCTTTTATGGGAATACAACATGTCTAATTAAATGTTGAGAAAGTATTAGAATTCCTAAGACATCTCTATCTTGTACAATGAAAAAAAAGAAATTGGAAAATACTATTAATTCTGCTTCTGGTAGAGTTTGAGTATGAATAGTTGTCCTATAAGCACAAGTTTCCCATCCTACAAAATTAGTTGGCTCATTCCAAACCACAGCCAGAGGGCGACCCAGCATGTAGCTGATATTCAGTGTCAGGAATTCGAGCCTGCACTCAAAGCCATGACTTGGTATAAATCCCATAGCTAGATCTGGAGTACAACCAGCTGGATCTGGGATAAGCTATACAGAGAATAATTCCAATGTAAGGTACAGTAATGGTTCATTTATCATAACTTTCTACACTGTTGCTGTGGTTTTTGCTGCCGTTGATGACCGAATTTGAACAGCGTTACACTGTGTATGCTGTCATGCCATTTGAACGGGGTTTGTTGAATAAGAAGAAAGTAATGGGCCCCTGTGTTTCACTCTCCTTTGGCAGGGAAGTGCATATGATTTGGCAAGTTCAGTATTCATGGAGCATATTCTACATTCAGTGCGAATTATACAAGTGTCCAAACTTCCTATGCAGTGACAAACCCTACAGAAAGTATTTGATATTTGGTTTTAGGAACAAACATGGTTCATATTGCATTGTAAGTGATTATGTATGTCTTGATTGCAGTTCACGTTTTTAGTGTCAGCAGAACAATATATTTCTCTGTATGAAAACAGAGAAGCTAAGACGGTTTTGCTTACATCATACATTGCTTATGCTGGGACAATGACTCATGCTGTATTTTAGGAACAGGCCAATTTCCAGTCTTTGATCACTGTCACCTGAATAATGATTTGCAAAGCCAAAACAAGAAAAGAAAGTGTGATTTCTTCATCTGTTAGAACTAAGTACAGTGCAATTAGTAACAATGAAAAATAAATGCATGGAACCAAATTCTGGTTACATAAAACAAACTTAATTTGTAATAAACTCTTTGAAAACATTTATGGTGAAGTACATGTAAGCAGATGCATTTCCCAGTTGGTTTGAACAGGGGATGAAAGTAAAGTCTGTAAAGTCAATGGACTATTGATTTTACCTGAACACAGGTGATTTAAATCAAAAATCTCAAATCACCTTATGTCTTGGATATCTTTTACCCCCAATTTGTTTTTAGCTTCTTATTTGTTTAATTTAGTAGCCTTTTACTTTCGTGTTGCATATATGAGAATCAGTTTGAGTAAGTTCAAGTAGATTCCTTTTTGTAGCTTTTTTTAAAGGTATTGTCTTAGGTTACAAAACCTATATTTCATATTTCTGTCATATGCTATGGAAAAGGTAATAAAACAGTATTTATAAAACAAGTAATTCACCAACCTTGGGTGTTAACTTAATTTAGGTATTTTTTATTTCCTACCAATTTTTATTCTTACAACCTGTGAATTAATCATTTTAACCCTAATACAGCTTTATGTGAGATATATATGACTCAATGATCACATTGTATTGCTATTGAGTTGGAAAATGCTTGCAATATATTTAAGCCTTTAAGCTTTATGAGGGCGATTTTCTTTCTTTCAGTTAAAAAAAAAAAAAACCAACCAAAAATGGAAGTTGCTTATTTCTAGTTTTTTCTTTTTTTTCTTTTTTTTTTAAAGATGATTTAGAACAAAGAAATCCGATGTAAATCCTCTTTAATTTCCTGTGTCAAATTTGACCTAGATATTTTGGGTTACAGGTGAGATGTCCTAGGTGCAGTGAAAACTGTTGCATACCTGGATTTCATCAGGCAGAATTTGGAATGTCGTAGAATCATAGAATGATAGAACCATAGAATGGTTTGGGTTGGAAGGGGTCTTTAAAAATCACCTAGTCCAACCCCCTGCCATGGGCAGGAACATCTTTCACTAGATCAGGTTGCTCAAAGTCCCATCCAGCCTGACCTTGAACACTTCCAGTGGTGAGGAAGCCACAACTTTTCTGGTCAACCTGTTCCAGTGTCTCACCATCCTCATTGTAAAAAATTTCTTCCTTCTGTCCAATCTAAACCTACTCTCTTTCAGTTTAAAACCATTGTCCCTTGTCCTGTCACTACAGGCCTTGGTAAAGGCCTCTCCATCATTTTTATAAACTCCCTTTAAGTACTGAAAGGCCACAGTAAGGTCTCCCCGGAGCCTTCTCTTCTCCAGGCTGAACGAACCCAACTCTCTCAGCCTTTCTTCATAGGAGAGGTGTTCCAGCCCTCTGACTATTTTTATATTGATTCCCCAAGACCTGGCTAAAATCAATGCACACGCTTACAAGACACACATAAGGTATTTTCCTTCCACAGATTTAACAGAAAATAGACTTCCTTACCAACACCTGGTGGACCAAAGGAGCCCTGATTTATGATAAAACAGATCTAGTAACATTTTTGGGGGTGTACAGGAACTTTCCAGTTTCAAAGCAAAACCCAGCTGAAAGCATGTCTTCAAAAAATGTCTCTTCATCTAAAAAAATGGGTTATATTTGGAGCTTACCCTAACATAATTGCACTGATTCCCTGCAGAAACCATCGCTGTTCCACAACTTCGAGTTTTTCTTAGCCAGTCAGGTGGGTTATGAATCATAAGTACTATCACAGTAGTAGTAAAAAGTACAACAAAACACTCATCAACTTGCAGAATGCATTGCACAGACTTTGGGATGTCTGTCCCTGCAGTGACAGTTGCTCCATAGGAGGAGAAATTAAGCAAATACTACTACCACCAGCAGTCTCTGTCTGAACCCACGTTAAAAGGTAGGAGTGCTCCACTCTTTTTTCCCAGGTTTCATCCAGAGTGCCCCAGGTTGTTGCCTGGCTCTGTACCCCTGCATTTCTGGGTCTCCTTTCAAATGGAAGGAGGGGAAGAAACCAACACTCATTACAACTAATCCGCTAATGGGCACAACTTGGGGGCCCACCGCAGAGTGTAGATGCACCACAGAAAGTTATGCATATAGTATGACATGGCCTGAGGTTACTTGTGAGCAACAACAGACATAGAAAATGGACAATATTTCTGCAATGAGCTTTTTATGACTGTACAGAGCTCTGTTGATTTTGGGGTTGTTCTTGGGTGCAGAAATCTGGCTCATATGGGATCAAAGTCATATAGAGTTATAAAGAAAAGGTAAAAGAAATTTTCCCTTGTTTTACCAGCTGCCTGCAACCCTGCTGATTCCATGAAAACTGAACTCAAAATGTCACCTTCTTTTTAATTACAAAGCCAAGAATCAAACTATGCCTAGCAAAATATAAAAATAGAAATCTCTGCAGACAAGATACCATTACCCAATGTCGTGTTAGTAATTCATTTGTTTTAAAAGGAATTGCCAAGAACAAGTCACTGTTAATTGTATAGCAGGTTATATTTACTTTTCACAAGAATGTTGGATGGAACTGCATTTTCAAAACCCTTTTTACAAGTAAATCTCAAACTTTCCAGGCTTTTCTAAAAAGGGAAGTTAGTGTTCAGTAAGGTAGGATGTGATTTTATGGAACATTAGTTATCCTACTTTAACTCCCAATGTGAACAGTCCAGCCTTAGAAGTAGGTAGTGTGCCAGAAATTTCTATGTTAGCTTTACACACAAAAACTTTCCTCTGAAGGCTATGCCTCAGGAACCTTTTATTCAACAAACTCCTTCTATTTTTTTCAACAAAGATTTATTTTATTGCAACATTTCTATGTCTGTGCGGTACAAACTCAATTTGCTGGAGTAGTTGCAAAGAAAGCCTTAATGAACAGGGCA